>NW_028321720.1:0-40449 GCF_062004578.1 Staurois parvus | reverse complement strand
CCGCTATTTAAAGCAGAACTCCGGACACAACACTTCCTCAAAAGCCGCAAATAACATAAATACACTTCATGTGGACCACATACCTCTACAATCCCGACATTCCAAACACAGCAGAGCAAAAGGTGCTGAAAGACTTACAGTTCATTTTCTCTTTAACCACTTCCCGTCCGGCCCATGTATATAAAGCGTGCGGCACCGCGATCCAGTGCCCAGAGGACACAGCGGAACACCGATCACTGTACGGGACCTCTGTGTGATTGGCCAATCAGAGATCACATGCAGAGTAGTAAGCAAAATGTCACTTCTGACATCATTGATTACTACGTGTGAAATCTGTGAATGATCACAGAGATCACATGGTTCAGGGCTATTCACAACAGCCTTGTACCATGTGACAAGCTGTGACCAATCACAGCTCTCACAGTCTTTCTCAATGGCTGCAGGAATGCAGCCAGAGAGAAGGAGCAATTATTGTAAGCTCGAAAGAGCAGGGCCCTCGATCCCCTCATGTTTTGTATTGTTATTGTTCTGTCACATGTTCTGTCCCCCTTTGTAATGTTCAGCGCTGAGCGAACTATTGGCGCTTTATAAATACTGTATAATAATAATAATTGCTTTTACAGCCTTTATGGGTGTAAAAGCAATCAGTGTAAAAAAAAAAAATCTTCATCACCCCCCACAGGTAACACTGTACTGCTAGGGTGACAGTATGTTAAAAATAAGTACATAATATTATAAAACAATAAAATAATAATATAATATTTTTGAAAAATTATTATTTTTGGTTATAAACTAATTTTGTTTTTTTTTTTGTTTTTTTTACTGAAAAGATACCTGAATACATTTTGGCCAAGATTTAAGAAGAAAGATTATTTATTTGCAAAATTTTATAAGAAACACTTTTTTTCTAAATTTTTGGACTTTTTCATTTATATAGCAAAAAAAAAAAAAAAAAATCCCAGCGGTGAATAAATACCACCAAAATAAAGTTTTATCTGTCTCAAAAAAATGCTAAAAAATTCATATGGGTACAGTGTTGCATGACCGCGCAATCGTCATTCAAAGTGTGATAGCGCTGAAAGCTGAAAATTGGCCTGGGGGGGGGGGGGGGGGTGAAAGCGTCCAGACTGTAAGGGGGGAAAGTGTCCGGACTGGAAGGGGGGAGAAAGTGTCTGGACTGGAAGGGGGGAGAAAGTGTCTGGACTGGAAGGGGGGGGGTTAAGTGTCCGGACTGGAAGGGGGTGAAAGTGTCCGGACTGGAAGGGGGTGAAAGTGTCCGGACTGGAAGGGGGGGAAAGCGTCCGGACTGGAAGGGGGGGAAAGCGTCCGGACTGGAAGGGGGGGGAAAGCGTCCGGACTGGAAGGGGGTGAAAGCGTGCGGACTGGAAGGGGGGGAAAGCATCTGGACTGGAAGGGGGTTAAAGCAGCCACAGCCTGAGTGGGGGGGGGGTCTGCAGACCTCTGCAGAGATACTGCTACCTCCATACAGGGAATAAAAGTCCTTCTCTGTAGCATGCTGGCAGAGGACAGCCTTTTGTACCCAGACTGTGGCTGGCTTTGAACATCTGTTTGATTTGAAGAACCTGGAATGCATTTATGTGCTTTAATCTGAAGGTTCAGTTGGGCTTTAACCCGTTATCTGCCACCGGTGTATGGCGTGCGTTGCCAACAGCGGAAATTGGGTGGGGGGGGGGGGGGGTGGAGTTTTAGGCTGCTGTGTATAAATCTAGCAAGCCAATGATCTCCTGTGCAATGGGAGTGATCACATTCACACACCCCCAGAACATGCATCCCCACCCCCGCCATGTTTCCTGGGCTCCATGCTCCCATTGGCCGACCCGGGACTGGCATTATGTTTACCTCCAGGTAGAGGGGAGGGAGACCAGCAAACCAGATCACTGATCTCTGCCTAGTAAGAACCCTGGCTAAATGGTTAGCACTTCCGCCTGGCACTACGCGGGTTGTTGGTTCAAATCCCAACCACGGCACCACCTGCCTGGAGTTTGCATGTTCTCCCTGTGCCTGCGTGGGTTTCCTCCGGGTACTCCAGTTTCCTCCCACACTCCAAAGACATGCTGGTAGGTTACTTGGCTCCTGTCTAAATTGTCCCTAGTATGTGTATGTATGAATGTGAGTTAGGGACCTTAGATTGTACGTCCCCCCCCTCCCCCCCTCTCTCTCTCTCCCCCCCTCTCTCTCTCCTCTCCCCCCTCTTCCCCCCCTGTCTTCTCCCCCCCCCACCCCTCCCTCTCCCTCTCTCTCTTGTTGAATTTCTATTTTCCGTCTTTGTGTTGCAGGTTGAGGTTCTACTGGAGCTGTGCAGAGAGATCCGATCTTCCAGTCCCCCCTTCCTACAGAGACCCCCCAGCAGCTGCTCCGTCCTGGCCGACCCCCCGGTGATAAAGGACATGGTGACGCAGGAGATCCGCATGTTACTGCTGAGTGTGAGGAGCAAAGCGCGACACCAGGGCCTGTGAGTCTCCCTTCCCGGCTACTTGTAGTACATGTGACTGAGCTTAAAGTGGTTATAATGCCTAACCAGTCATCAGTACCCTCCCCCACTCCCCCCCCTTCCCCCGTTTACTTACCTGAGCCCTCATTCGATCTGCAGCTCTTCTCTCGCTTTAGTTCTGGGTCTCACACGCTTTGCTGGGGCACCAGGAGCCATTGGCTATTGTGGCTGTCAATGAAAGCAGGGCTCAGGAGCAAGCACGCACAAGTGCCCCCATAGGAAGCAGCTTTCTCTGGGGGCACTGGACAGAAAGGAGGAGCCAGGAGCGCCAGTAGGGGACCAGAGAAGAGGAGGTTCAGGGAGAGAGACCTGTGTATAAACAATACAAATTTCTGCCCTGTCAGCTCCTGCACTCTGCTTTGTATGGCTCTGCATAGCAGCATGCTTACAGTGAAACACACCCAGCACACCATTAACCCTTTGATCGCCCCTCATGTTAACCCCTTCCTCCCCAGTGCCATTAGTACAGTGTCAGTGCTTTTTACTAGCACTGATCACTGTATTGGTGTCACTGGGGATGTCAGTGTCACCAAGTCAGTTCCCCCCAGTGTCACAGTGCCCGCCGCAGTCCCGCTATAAGTCGCTGATCGCCGCCATTACTAGTTAAGAAAAAAAAAAAAAAGCCCAGTATATATACCGCCATTTGTAAATGCTATAACTTTCACGTAAACCAATTAATTTACACGTATTGGGATTTTTTTTAGCAAAGACACGGAGCAGGAGACATTTTACCCTAAATTTAAGACGAAATTTGATTTTTAACATTTTTTTTTTTTTACCGGACATGTTTATCCGCTTGACGAATGACAGCTACAGCGCGGTTGTCCAGTCCTGGGAGGGTGTCATATGTTGTCCTCCCAGAACACGCTCTCCCGGTCACCCCCTGGGGGCGCGCACCTGGCGATCTCTGTGATCGCAGTGTCCTACGGACACAGCTGATCACATGATGTGGTAACATGCCAATCAACCACCGCATTCACTATATCCGCTCTCCCCGGACCCCGCATTCACTATATCCGCTCTCCCCGGACCCCGCATTCACTATATCCGCTCTCCCCGGACCCCGCATTCACTATATCCGCTCTCCCCGGACCCCGCATTCACTATATCCGCTCTCCCCGGACCCCGCATTCACTATATCCGCTCTCCCCGGACCCCGCATTCACTATATCCGCTCTCCCCGGACCCCGCATTCACTATATCCGCTCTCCCCGGACCCCGCATTCACTATATCCGCTCTCCCCGGACCCCGCATTCACTATATCCGCTCTCCCCGGACCCCGCATTCACTATATCCGCTCTCCCCGGACCCCGCATTCACTATATCCGCTCTCCCCGGACCCCGCATTCACTATATCCGCTCTCCCCGGACCCCGCATTCACTATATCCGCTCTCCCCGGACCCCGCATTCACTATATCCGCTCTCCCCGGACCCCGCATTCACTATATCCGCTCTCCCCGGACCCCGCATTCACTATATCCGCTCTCCCCGGACCCCGCATTCACTATATCCGCTCTCCCCGGACCCCGCATTCACTATATCCGCTCTCCCCGGACCCCGCATTCACTATATCCGCTCTCCCCGGACCCCGCATTCACTATATCCGCTCTCCCCGGACCCCGCATTCACTATATCCGCTCTCCCCGGACCCCGCATTCACTATATCCGCTCTCCCCGGACCCCGCATTCACTATATCCGCTCTCCCCGGACCCCGCATTCACTATATCCGCTCTCCCCGGACCCTGCATTCACTATATCCGCTCTCCCCGGACCCTGCATTCACTATATCTGGTCTCCCGCAGTACACAGAACATAGAAATGCAATTACTTTAGTAAATATAAACTGCTAAATACCTTTTCTCATCAGCAATATATAGCTGTCTTGTGACTTCTAATAGTGTCCAGTGTCCAGCAGAGCACTGGTTAAAGATTGTAGGAGTTTTCATTTTTCTCTAGGAGGATGCAGGACCCCTGACCTCTGTCTGGACAGTGCTGATTGGCCCTGTGCTGATCGCATGCACTCTCCCAAGAAAGAAAAACACAAAGCCTCTCTAGCAATACACACCAAACTATCTTATGTCTTATCAGGACATAAGAGGGGCACACTGGAAGAAGGGGAAGATCAGAGAAGACATATGACTAGGGCCCTGGATGTTACCTGTTCGGTGATGGTCTTATGACTAGGACATTTCGGCAAAGCTGCTATGACTGTGGCCCTGTTTGTTGCCTGTTTGGTGATGATGCCATGACTGGGGCCCTGGATGTTTCCTGTTTAGTGATGGTATTATGACTGAGGCCCTGGATATTGCCTGTTGTGGTGATGGTGTTATGACTGGAGCCCAGGATGTTGCCTGTTTTGGTGTTATGGCTGGGGCCCAGGATGTTGCCTGTTTTGGTAATGGTGTTATAACTGGGCCCTTTTTAGTTGCCTGTTTGGTGATGGTGTTATGACTGGGCCCAGGATGTTGCCTGTTTAGTGATGGTGTTATGGCTTGGGCCCAGAATGTTGCCTGTTTTGGTGATGGTATTATGGCTGGGCCCAGAATGTCGCCTGTTTGGTGATGGTGTTATGGCTGGGCCCAGAATGTCGCCTGTTTGGTGATGGTGTTATGGCTGGGCCCAGAATGTCGCCTGTTTGGTGATGGTGTTATGGCTGGGCCCAGAATGTTGCCTGTTTAGTGATGGTGTTATGGCTGAGCCCAGGATGTTGCCTGTTTTGGTGATGGTGTTATGGCTGGGCCCAGGATGTTGCCTGTTTAGTGATGGTGTTATGGCTTGGGCCCAGAATGTTGCCTGTTTAGTGATGGTGTTATGGCTGAGCCCAGGATGTTGCCTGTTTTGGTGATGGTGTTATGGCTGGGCCCAGGATGTTGCCTGTTTTGGTGATGGTGTTATGGCTGAGCCCAGGATGTTGCCTGTTTAGTGATGGTGTTATGGCTTGGGCCCAGGATGTTGCCTGTTTTGATAATGGTGTTATGGCTGAGCCCAGAATGTTGCCTGTTTTGGTGATGGTATTATGGCTGGGCCCAGAATGTTGCCTGTTTAGTGATGGTGTTATGGCTGGGCCCAGGATGTTGCCTGTTTAGTGATGGTGTTATGGCTTGGGCCCAGGATGTTGCCTGTTTTGATAATGGTGTTATGGCTGGAGCCCAGAATGTTGCCTGTTTAGTGATGGTGTTATGACTGGAGCCCAGGATGTTGCCTATTTGGTGATGGTGTTATGGCTGGAGCCCAGGATGTTGCCTGTTTTGGTGATGGTGTTATGGCTGAGCCTTTTTAGATGGCGATGGGATCTGCACTGTCCCTGTGTCACTTGCTATCATTGTTCCTCAGAGGGCCTGAATACAGCCCAGGCTCTCCCCCATCTGTATTGTTCTCTGGTTAATCCCACCTGACCCAACCTATTCAGCATCTCCAGAACAACTACATGTGTCCGAGGAGAATCTTCCTGAGAGTGCCTGTAAACGCTGCCCTTCTCCAATACAATGGGCCTCTAATTGGTTATTTCATAGCAACTGGGCTGCCTTGTCAGGCATGCAATGCAAGCCAGAGGGGGCCACTTTGTTGGCAGAACAATAAAGCCATTCCTGTGTGTGTCTCCCGCGGTGTGAGCCCATCCATCCCATGTCAGTTATACCCCCCTGGACAGATAGAGGCACGTTCTGTTGTCCTTGCTCTTGTAACTGGCAGATCCCAGTCCGGGTGACGTACTTCACCCAAATTCCTAATATTAGACAGCTGGGCGCTGACACTTACTGCCCGGTGATGGATCACTACCAGTCACTGATACATTGACGTCAAGCCAGAATAAGGAGGAGAATTATACAGAATAATGACCACTTTAGAGAAGATAATGCTTTATTCTGACCATTGTAAATCGTGGAAGTAACCCTTTCCTCAACTGACTACATCTGCAGAGAACATTTGCCGATGGCCAGATGAGGTAAGGTCTGTATGTCTAGAGGCCATTCTGGGTAAAACCTGGCCAAGCATTTTTGGGGATGAAATGATTGGCGGGGATGGGCTTATTGCTGTTGTTGTCCACTGCGATAAGGGAGATCTTGGGTACATTCCTCCTCTGTAGGCCAGAACATGCACGTTCTTGGAATGTCCCTGATTGTCCAACGATCTCCATTAAAAAGATCTTGATTGTCCTGATTGTGCATACGTGGCCGACCACCGCCTGCAGGTACCTCATATATGTAATGATAAAAAATACTACTACAATCACTGACTGGCCTCCATCACATATTGTCATTCCAAATTTTACAAACCCCACCAGACCTCCCAACTCTCCACTGGGCTTCGCTGAGTATATTCTCAGCTCTTCCAGGATCAGCGTGCAGCTATATTTAGAGACTTTGCACTTCCTTCATTCCTTATACAGGTATTCATTTAGACCTCTTATTCTCAACCAGGGTTCATCCAGAGGGTGCAAGGCGTTCTTTGGGCTGTGGCTGCTTGACCTCCCATGTAAAGGGACCTTCATAATTCTGAGTCCAATGGCACCTGGCAGATCTTTTTAGCTCTCTGTAAGAGGGACTGTCTTCCCAGTAACCACCAATGTAAGGGACATTCTTCCCACTGACCACCAATGTAAGGGACATTCTTCCCACTGACCCCCAATGTAAGGAGCATTCTTCCCACTGATCACCAATGTAAGAAACATTCTTCTCACTTACCCCCCATGTAAGGTACATTCTTCCCACTGACCCCCAATGTAAGGGACATTCTTCCCACTGACCCCCAATGTAAGGGACATTCTTCCCACTGACCCCCAATGTAAGGGACATTCTTCCCACTGACCCCCAATGTAAGGGACATTCTTCCCACTGGCCCCCAATGTAAGGAGCATTGTTCCCACCGACCACCAATGTAAGGGACACTCTTCCCACTGACCACCAATGTAAGGGACATTCTTCCCACTGACCGCCAATGTAAGGAACATTCTTCTCACTGACCCCCAATGTAAGGAACATTCTTCCCACTGACCCCCAATGTAAGGAACATTCTTCCCACTGACCCCCAATGTAAGGAACATTCTTCCCACTGACCCCCAATGTAAGGAACATTCTTCCCACTGACCCCCAATGTAAGGGACATTCTTCCCACTGGCCCCCAATGTAAGGAGCATTGTTCCCACGGACCACCAATGTAAGGGACATTCTTCCCACTGACCGCCAATGTAAGGAACATTCTCCCCACTGACCACCAATGTAAGAAGTATTCTTTCCACTGACCCCCAATGTAAGGGACATTCTTTCCACTGACCACCAATGTAAGGGACATTCTTCCCACTAACCACCAATGTAAGGGACATTCTTCCCACTGATCACCAATGTAAGGGACATTCTTTCCACTGACCACCAATGTAAGGGACATTCTTCCCACTGACCTCCAATGTAAGGGGTATTGTTCCCACTGACCACCAATGTAAGGGGCATTGTTCCCACTGACCCCCAATGTAAGGGGCATTGTTCCCACTGACCCCTAATGTAAGGGACATTCTTCCCACTGACCCCTAATGTAAGGGACATTCTTCCCACTGACCCCTAATGTAAGGGACATTCTTCCCACTGATCACCAATGTAAGGGACATTCTTCCCACTGACCCCCAATGTAAGGGACATTCTTCCCACTGACCCCCAATGTAAGGGACATTCTTCCCACTGACCCCTAATGTAAGGGACATTCTTCCCACTGACCCCTAATGTAAGGGACATTCTTCCCACTGACCCCCAATGTAAGGGACATTCTTCCCACTGACCACCAATGTAAGGGACATTCTTTCCACTGACCCCCAATGTAAGGGGCATTCTTCCCACTGACCCCCAATGTAAGGGACATTCTTCCCACTGACCACCAATGTCAGGGACATTCTTCCCACTGACCCCCAATGTAAGGGACATTCTTCCCACTGACCCCCAATGGAAGGGGCATTCTTCCCACTGACCCCCAATGGAAGGGGCATTCTTCCCACTGACCCCCAATGTAAGGGACATTCTTCCCACTGACCACCAATGTAAGGGACATTCTTCCCACTGACCACCAATGTAAGGGACATTCTTCCCACTGACCACCAATGTAAGGGACATTCTTCCCACTGACCACCAATGTAAGGGACATTTTTCCCACTGACCCCCAATGTAAGGGACATTCTTCCCACTGATCACCAATGTAAGGGACATTCTTCCCACTGATCACCAACGTAAGGGACATTCTTCCCACTGATCACCAACGTAAGGGACATTCTTCCCACTGATCACCAACGTAAGGGACATTCTTCCCACTGACCACCAACGTAAGGAACATTCTTCCCACTGATCACCAACGTAAGGGACATTCTTCCCACTGATCACCAATGTAAGGGACATTCTTCCCACTCACCACCAATGTAAGGGACATTCTTCCCACGGACCTCCTGAATAATTAATTTGAGTAGCGGTCCCCTGAAACCTGAAAATTATTTATAGGGTTCCTCTGTGGTAAAAGGTTTGATAAAGGCTGATTTACACCAAGCCCGGGTTCACACTTGTGCGGTATACCGCATGTGATTTGCACAGGAACCGCAGCGCATTCCTGTGCCAATCACGTGAATTCTGCGCGGTGCAATCGAAGTTTTACATTTTGTATGGCTCAGATTGCACCACATCCGCACCAAAATAATGCAGGACCCTTTTTTTTTTTTTTTCATTTGTCCGCACTAGAATCGGATCTCACGGGTACTCACACCAATGCGATCCAATTCTGCACATCGCACCGCGTTTTGCAGACCCAATTCGGGGTGTTAACATACACACGGTTCGCATGAATGGGGTGCGATTATTATGTGGTGAGGAATTGGCACAGAAATCGGTGTGAATTCTGCACTGCATCAGTATGAACCCGGGCTTAAACTGCACCTTGCAGCACGTTTTACCAACCAATCAGAATTCAGCTTATATGGTGATGACAGTGATGGATGGCTATTGATTGGCTGCTGCGGGTCTCCACTTTACTCTTGGTTCTCTGTATCCTCTCTGTGTGTTTTGTCTCAAGTTTTTTTTTGCTGTGAAAGGTCATTGCAGCCTCATTCAGAAGAACTGTCCAGCTCTGATGAAACGTCTGATTGTGAAACACATTTGTCTCTTCTGTGAATAAACAATAAGAAAGTGAACTGCATCTATCCGGGTTATTTGTCTCTGCTGGAGAGAGAAAGCCGGGAATGAACAATGGCAACACATTCCTGAGTCTAATGGATGAGGGGGGGGGGGGACAGAGAGGTAAACAATGGCGTTACTTTCCTGGGGTGCGTGCTTAGCCTCAACCCACGCACAGCGGAGACACCGAGACCCGTTCTGATCCAATACTACCATCAAAGAATGAAAATCCAAAGCAGCCGATCAGAGTTCAATATTATGCTGTCAGATGATCCCTTCATGTTCCTGCACCGTTCACCTAATTTCTGACCTCCAGCTCCTCCCCTTTAGTCTTGCACAGGTGTACCGGCTCCTCCCCTTCAATCTTGCACAGTTCTAGCTCCTCCCCTTTAGTCTTTCACAATTGTACCTGCTGCTCCCCTTCAGTCTTGCATAGTTGTATAGCCACTTCCCCTTCAGTCTTGCACAGGTGTACCGGCTCCTCCCCTTCAGTCTTGCACAGGTGTACCTGCTCCTCCCCTTCAGTCTTGCACAGGTGTATCGGCTCCTCCCCTTCAGTCTTGCACAGGTGTACTGGCTCCTCCCCTTCAGTCTTGCACAGGTGTACTGGCTCCTCCCCTTCAGTCTTGCACAGGTGTACCGGCTCCTCCCCTTCAGTCTTGCACAGGTGTACCGGCTCCTCCCCTTCAGTCTTGCACAGGTGTACCGGCTCCTCCCCTTCAGTCTTGCACAGGTGTACCGGCTCCTCCCCTTCAGTCTTGCACAGGTGTACCGGCTCCTCCCCTTCAGTCTTGCACAGGTGTACCGGCTCCTCCCCTTCAGTCTTGCACAGGTGTACCGGCTCCTCCCCTTCAGTCTTGCACAGGTGTACCGGCTCCTCCCCTTCAGTCTTGCACAGGTGTACCGGCTCCTCCCCTTCAGTCTTGCACAGGTGTACCGGCTCCTCCCCTTTAGTGTTGCACAGGTGTACCGGCTCCTCCCCTTCAATCTTGCACAGTTGTACCCGGCTCCTCCCCCTCAGTCTTTTACAGGTGTACTGGCCCCTCCCCTTCAATCTTGCACAGTTGTACCCGGCTCTGTATTCATGTATATATTACACAGCGTTCCAACTTTTTTGGAATTGGGGTTGTGCGTGATATGAGGACATTCTGTATGTTCTCCGTAGGGGCCAGCAGAGGCCGGACCTCCACGATGTCACTGTAATCAGATTAGCCGTTGTTAAGTGTCTTATGTGGGCTGAAGGCCTCTGATCACCTTCACTAATGTCTAATCTCTTTATCCTCTTTGAGGTGGTAAGTGATCCTGAATGATTCTCTTCTGCTGCACAGGACCTGCATGGAAGAACCACAGCCGTCTATATCTGAAGGAACCTCTGTCTGTCTTGTCAGCTGTGGCCCAGCCCTGCGGGTTCTGTTCCAAATATCACGTACCTGTATGAGGAGCATGAGATGATGAGGGTGGCCTCCTGGGCAATAGCGATCCAAGCACGCCTGGAAGTTGAGGCAGGGACTGCAGGAACAATGGAAGGGCTCAGGTGCCAGGATGCTGGAACCACAAACTTGAACTTGGAAGCAATGAGGACACCCCGACCTCACCCAGACCAGTAGAGAACAAAGCCGGGTCACAAGCCAAGTTCAAATGCCCGAAAACACCAACTCACAAGCAGGAAGAAGGACAGAGACAAGCAGAGGTTGTCAATGCGTGGGCAGCGAGGTACAGAATCAGTAAGCACAGTCTTGGTCAGAAGTCCAAGCCAAGGTCAGGAACACAGGTGGGCAGCCGACATAAGCAGGCAGGGGTGATCCAGAGGCAGGTCAGACAAAACCCAGGCCAGTAACAGAGTCCAGCAGAGTCAGGATCAGAGATCTAAGCTGAAAGACCATCCAGAAATGATCCCATGCAGGCCTCAGGTTTAAATAGTCCTCTAGGCACCAGTCTTTGTGGTGGACATGCCCGTGCTTCCATGTGAATGCGTTTCTATGCACATTCGCTTTCCTGCATGCTTAGTTAGGCTCATGTGCATGAACACATGCACACGTTTGTGCCTTGAAGCTGACATGATATCCTTGAATTTTCCCCGCCTCAAGTGCAGCCCTCAACATCAACAGGGGGGGTACACATAAAATTCAATGAATGTTCAGTGCCAGAGACAGCAGACACACAATTGGACATAGTCAAAGACTATGGGCATGATGCAAGAGATGGTCAGAGACTGCAGATATGATACAAGAAATGGTCAGAGACTGCAGACATACTACAGGAGATGGTCAGAGACTGCAGACATACTACAGGAGATGGTCAGAGACTGCAGACATACTACAGGAGATGGTCAGAGACTGCAGACATACTACAGGAGATGGTCAGAGACTGCAGACATACTACAGGAGATGGTCAGAGACTGCAGACATACTACAGGAGATGGTCAGAGACTGCAGACATACTACAGGAGATGGTCAGAGACTGCAGGCATACTACAGGAGATGGTCAGAGACTGCAGGCATACTACAGGAGATGGTCAGAGACTGCAGACATACTACAGGAGATGGTCAGAGACTGCAGGCATACTACAGGAGATGGTCAGAGACTGCAGACATACTACAGGAGATGGTCAGAGACTGCAGACATACTACAGGAGATGGTCAGAGACTGCAGACATACTACAGGAGATGGTCAGAGACTGCAGACATACTACAGGAGATGGTCAGAGACTGCAGACATACTACAGGAGATGGTCAGAGACTGCAGACATACTACAGGAGATGGTCAGAGACTGCAGACATACTACAGGAGATGGTCAGAGACTGCAGACATACTACAGGAGATGGTCAGAGACTGCAGACATACTACAGGAGATGGTCAGAGACTGCAGACATACTACAGGAGATGGTCAGATACTACAGGAGATGGTCAGAGACTGCAGACATACAGGGGACCGTCTGAGACTGCAGACATAGTACAGGAGATGGTCAGAGACTGCAGACATGATACAAGACATGGTCAGAAACTGCGGACATTGTACAGGAGTTGGTCAGAGACTACTGACATGCTAAAGGTGTTGGAGAGTAGGGCCATGCTATGGGAGTTGGAGACTGAAGACATACTATGGGAATTGTTGGAGACTGGGGACATACTATGGGATATGTTGGAGACTAGGGACATGCTATAGGAGTTGTTGTAGACTGAGGACATGCTATAGGAGTTGTTGGAGCCCTCCCCCATGTATAAATCGGTGGTGATCACTTTTCAGAGGGTCTTGACAGGCAGTGAGGAGGTGTTGTGTCACCTCCTCACCATCTGCTTTTAACATCTTGAACCCTGCACTAGCTCATGGCCATCATTTGCATTGCATGCAGTAGCGGGGCATGTGCACAGCAGCCTCATCCACTTGAATGGGTTGCGATCGGTGGGCAGTAACTCCTGCCAAAAGCAACAGGCAGCTGGGGGAAGCCGTTGGGGGGGCAATAAAACCGCATGGTTCTACTGCCCCCCCAACCGCTAGTATGAACATGCTCAGTCCTAACATCCTTACAATGGGTTTCTTCTTAGCAGTACCAGTATCTCATTCTGAATCCTTACAGCCTCTGTGCTGGGATCCCACAGTGCCAACGTCTTGGTGCCCAAACAAAATGTACTTTTTCGGTTATGGAAGTGTCTGGAAGGAAAGTTGTCTGTGTTGGCCACCTACTAACCCACCTGATGTCATTATATTGCAGTGACGAGGACCAGGCGCTTTCCAAGTACAACCCAAAGGTGGTGACATATGTGATGGGGCCCGGCCGGCCGGAGAGCAGAGCCCAATCTAGAGAGAGCCGATGGGGCCGACCAATGAGTGCAAGCCGAGCTGGAGATGGGCGGTGAGCACAGAGAGGAGTCATGGGGGCCAGTGAACCTAATACAAAATACATGTCTGTCTCCAATGCCCAGCCTTGTTCTGCTGTTGAGACAACACGTTGGCTGGGGGAAGGAGAGGGATGTAGTATAACCCACAGGGCCATAAACACTTCTGCCATTTTTCTTCAGGTCCTAGTATTAGAAGTACCCTACTTTGTCTGGGATTCTGGACATATGTTGAAGTGGTCCTATATCTGTCCCTAGGACCACTGCAAAGAGCGGGCCATTATAGAAGAGTGGCAAGAAATGTGCTATTGCTACAAAAAATGAAATAAAGAATACACAATTGATGTTCACCAAATCGCATGTGGCAGAGTCCCCAAACACATGGAAGAAGCTTCTCTAGTCAGATGAACTTTTTAGCCATCATGTGTGGTGCAAACCAAGCACTTCACATCACCCCGAGAACACAATCCCCACTGTGAGGCATGGCGGTGGCAGCGCAGAGATGCTTTTTATCGGCGGGGTGTAGAAAACTGGTCAGGATTAACCACCTCCCGTCCGGTCGTTGTATATAAATGTTGGGTGTATATAATGTTGGGTGTCGTTGTATATAAACGTTGTACAGTCAGGTCCATAAATATTGGGACATCGACACAATTCTAACATTTTTGGCTCTATACACCACCACAATGGATTTGAAATGAAATGAACAAGATGTGCTTTAACTGCAGACTGTCAGCTTTAATTTGAGGGTATTTACATCCAAATCAGATGAATGGTGTAGGAATTACAACAGTTTGCATATGTGCCTCCCACTTGTTAAGGGACCAAAAGTAATGGGACAGAATAATAATCATAAATCAAACTTTCATTTTTTAATACTTGGTTGCAAATCCTTTGCGGTCAATTACAGCCTGAAGTGTGGAACGCATAGACATCACCAGACGCTGGGTTTCATCCCTGGTGATGCTCTGCCAGGCCTCTACTGCAACTGTCTTCAGTTCCTGCTTGTTCTTGGGGCATTTTCCCTTCAGTTTTGTCTTCAGCAAGTGAAATGCTCCATCGGATTCAGGTCAGGTGATTGACTTGGCCATTGCAGAACATTCCACTTCTTTCCCTTAAAAAACTCTTTGGTTGCTTTTGCAGTCTGCTTTGGGTCATTGTCCATCTGCACTGTGAAGCGTCCAATGAGTTGTGAAGCATTTGGCTGAATATGAGCCGATAATATTCCCGAAACACTTCACAATTCATCCGGCTGCTTTTGTCAGCAGTCACATCAATAAATACAAGAGAAGCAGTTCCATTGGCAGCCATACATGCCCACGCCATGACACTACCACCACCATGCTTCACTGATGAGGTGGTATGCTTAGGATCATGAGCAGTTCCTTTCCTTCTCCATACTCTTCTCTTCCCATCACTCTGGTACAAGTTGATGTCGGTCTCATCTGTCCATAGGATGTTGTTCCAGAACTGTGAAGGCTTTTTTACATGTCGTTTGGCAAACTCTAATCTGGCCTTCCTGTTTTTAAGGCTCACCAATGGTTTCCATCTTGTGGTGAACCCTCTGTATTCACTCTGGTGAAGTCTTCTCTTGATTGGTGACTTTGACACACATACACCTACCTCCTGGAGAGTGTTCTTGATCTGGCCAACTGTTGTGAAGGGTGTTTTCTTCACCAGGGAAAGAATTCTTCGCTCATCCACCACAGTTGTTTTCTGTGGTCTTCCGGGTCTTTTGGTGTTGCTGAGCTCACCGGTGCGTTCCTTCTTTTCAAGAATGTTCCAAACAGTTGTTTGGGCAACGCCTAATGTTTTTGCTATCTCTCTGATGGGTTTGTTTTGTATTTTCAGCCTAATGATGGCTTCACTGATAGTGACGGCTCTCTGGATCTCATCTTGAGAGTTGACAGCAACAGATTCCAAATGCAAATAGCACACTTGAAATGAACTCTGGACCTTTTATCTGCTCATTGTAATTGGGATAATGAGGGAATAACACACACCTGGCCATGGAACAGCTCAGAAGCCAATTGTCCCATTACTTTTGGTCCCTTAACAAGTGGGAGGCACATATGCAAACTGTTGTAATTCCTACACCGTTCACCTGATTTGGATGTAAATACCCTCAAAGTAAAGCTGACAGTCTGCAGTTAAAGCATATCATGTTTGTTTAATTTCCAAGCCATTGTGGTGGTGTATAGAGCCAAAAATGTTAGAATTGTGTCGATGTCCCAATATTTATGGACCTGACTGTATATGCAGTGCAGGGTTGGGTGGCCGTTTATAAATGGCCTCCCCTCCCCCTGCTTGTGTGCGCCCCCTTGGAGCGCGCAGCACTGCGATCTGGTGCCCGCTGTGTCCTCCGGACACAGTGGAACCCTGATTGTCATACGGGACCTCTGTGCGAGGTCCCGATCATGTGATCACTGATTGGCCAATCAGTGATCACATGCAGAGTAGTAAGGAAGATGTCACTTCTGACATCATTGCTTACTACGTGTGAAATCTGTGAATGATCACAGAGATCACATGGTACAGGGCCATTCACAACAGCCTTGTACCATGTGACAAGCTGTGACCAATCACACAGTATTTCTCAATGGCTGCAAGAATTCAGCCAGTGAGAAGGAGAAATTACTGCTTTTACAGCCTTTATGGGTGTAAAAAACAAAAAAAACAATCATAACCCTCCACAAGTGGTATAGTGTCACCATGGTGACACTGTACTGCCAGGGTGACAGTATGTAAAAAAAACCAAAAAACACAAATAATAATATAAAAATGTAAAAACAAAATGTTTAAACATTTATAATTTTTGGTTATAAACTAATTTGGGGTATTTTTTTTTACTAAAAAGATAACGGAATATATTTTGGCCAAGATGTATGATGAACTATTATTTGTTTGCAACATTTTATAAGAAAAACACTTTTTTTTTTTAATTTTTGGACTTTTTAATTTACATAACAAAAAAAATAAAAATCCCAGTGGTGAATAAATACCACCAAAATAAAGCTTTATCTGTCTCAAAAAATCGCTAAAAAATTCATATGGGTACAGTGTTGCATGACCGCGCAATTGTCATTCAAAGTGTGATAGCGCTGAAAGCTGAAAATTGGCCTGGACAGGAAGGGGTAAACGTGTCCAGACTTGAAGAGGTTAAAAAAAAAGATGGCTGCCATTAAATATAGGGAAATTCTTGAAGAGAACATTTCAGTCCGGCAGAGAAATCAAGACTGGGATGCAGGATCACCTTCCTGCAGGACGATGATCCTAAACATACTGATACAGTGATACTGGAGTGATTTAGAGAGAAACATTTAAAAGTGTCGGAATCACCCAGCCAAAGGCCAGACCTCAATCCAGTTGAGAATCTGTGGCGTGACTCCAAGATTGCTGTACACCAATACAGCCCATCTAACTTGAAGGATCTGGAGCAGCTTTGCATGGAAGAATGAGCAAAAATCCCAGGAGCTCGATGGGACATCCTGTCCAACAAGAGACTTGCAGCTGTATTTTGCAGCAACTGGTGGCTCTACAAAGTACAGCATTGACTTTTGGGGAAAAGGAAGGGGTGGGGGGGGGGTGAATACTTGGGTATACTCAAAATGTCTGTTTTGTTTTGTCTTAATTATTGTCAACAATAAAAAATATGTTTCCACTTCAAAATCATAGAGACGTATACATCAATGGTACAAAACCCCACCGAAAAGTCCATTTTATCTCCAGGCTGTAATGCAGCAAAATGAGAGATAAACACCAAGAGGGGGGGGGGGTTGAATACTTTTGCGAGGAACTCTGTCCTATCTCGATATCTCATGCAGTGCAATAGTTATGTAAAGTACAGGCGTACTTCGCTTTATGAATTTAATTCGCTCTGCGGGACTTTTTGTATATCGAGAAATTCATAAACCAAAACGCTGTTTCCCAAAGGAATGCATTGAAAACCAATCCGCTCCGGAGGTCAGAAAAAAATGGGGGTTTTTTAGTCAAAACTCTTTATAAAGTGCACTTTAAAGGCATAAATACTGTACAGGGACATGATTTAAAAAAATTTTTCTAAATGCATTGAAAACCAATTACAGTATTCCATTCCGGAGGTCAGAAAAAAGTAAAAAAACAATTGTGTTCAAAACTCTTTATAAACTGCATGTTTAAAGGCATAAATACTGTACAGGGACATGATTAACCCCATCACGCCTAAGGGTAAAACAAATCTAAACGCCTGAGCACAATTTTGCAATGTTGACCTGTGTTAGTAAAACCGTACATATCATCACAACTACTTTTTACATCCAGGTGAATTATACCGTGTTTTTTTCAGGAACAATTGGTGGTAAATGGTAATGGATATCTCCTGATTTTTGTTTTATTATCAAAGGAAAACTGGCCCAAAATAGTAAAAAAAAATATATATATATATTTTTTTTATTTAGCAGTTTGTTTCTTGTTACTACCATAACCTACCACCAACAAACAACCCAAAATAAATTCTCCAGCTCTTGACGATCGTAGTGATACCATATATGTGTATGTTATTTGTTGTTTGTACCTGTAGTTCAACCCAGAAACAATAGTGCGCATTTTGTTTTTGTCCTTTTTTTTTTTTTTTTTTTTTTTTTTTTTTTTTAACCTAAAACACACTGACACCAATTTTTTTTTTTTTTTAAACCCTGACCTTTTGACCTTAACCTTTGACCCTGACCAAAACGCTAACCCTGGCACTGAACTAGATCAAACCTTGATCTAGATATTTTTTCTTTATTTTATTTTGTAATATTTATTTTATTTTTAACAAACATTTTTTTTATCTCTCTATGACAGGAGTTAGAGAGATACAATGTATAATGGGATGTATATAATGATACAATGTATAATGGGATGTATATAATGATACAATGTATAATGGGATGTATATAATGATACAATGTATAATAGGATGTATATAATGATACAATGTATAACGGGATGCGTATAATGATACAATGTTTAACGGGATGCGTATAATGATACAATGTTGAACGGGATGCGTATAATGATACAATGTTGAACGGGATGCGTATAATGATACAATGTTGAACGGGATGCGTATAATGATACAATGTTTAACGGGATGCGTATAATGATACAATGTTTAACGGGATGCGTATAATGATACAATGTTTAACGGGATGCGTATAATGATACAATGTTTAACGGGATGCGTATAATGATACAATGTATAACGGGATGCGTATAATGATACAATGTATAACGGGATGCGTATAATCATCCAATGTATAACGGGATGCGTATAATGATACAATGTATAACGGGATGTGTATAATGATACAATGTATAATATGATGTGTATAATGATACAATGTATAATGGGATGTACATAATCATACAATGTATAATGGGATGTATATAATCATACAATGTATCTCTCCCCTCCATTCATAGAGAGAAAAAACCAAGGGGGCCGGGCTGCACAGTGACTGATCACTGTGATAGCCAATCAGAGACTCTCACAGCGACCATGTGACCGGGAATTGGGAGTCCCAGGTCTCGACCATTAGAACGGGACCCGGGGCTCTCAGTGACACCACGGTCTTTGTGCTGGGAGCGCGCCGTGCGGCGCGCTCCCAGCACAAAGACAGGTACGCAAATATGCGGCCCCACAGACAAAAGCCTAGTTCTGTGAGGTCGCATATTTGTGTTATGTCGGCGTGAAGGGGTTAAGCAAAAACTGTAAATGCATTGAAAACCAATTAATCTGTTCGTATTGCAGAACAAGTTTGTAAACCGAGCAATTGTTTTCAATGGATTTTTATTCGTAAACCAAAAATTACCTGAGGCGTTCGTAAACCAAGGTACGCCTTTATCTGTGTACTTTTATTTCCTATGTTCTTTGTTGTTGATGATGGAAAGTTGATCCGACTCTCCTTCCTCTGCAGACCCCTCTCCTCTCTGTCCTCCGGCTCCAGCATCGAGGATGACCTGGAGGAACTGAAGGACAAACTCAAGATTTCTGACATTGATGAGGTTGTACGACACCTTCAGTAAGTGCTGGGACTCCAGCCCCCCCCCCCTCCCCCCCCCCTCCAAATTTGGAAGAGTATTTTTTTGTCTATTGTACAGGGTTAAAAAAAACATAATTTAGGTTATTTATTGATTTTAAATGACTCTTCTATACTGAAGAACACGTCGAAGTGGATGTGAACACAAATCTTATATAATCTTTAACATGTTCATGTAATTTCAAATGTTATTTTCAATACTTTTAAATCTGCAGCTGACATTTATAGTGATATTTAGGACAAAAGAAATAAATAACAAACATGTCATACTTACTTGCTCTGTAATAGTTTTCCAAAGAGCAGCCCTGATCCTCCTTTTCTGGGCTTGCTCCTGTCCATTCACACACAGAGCTGCTGCTTGGCCCCACCCCTTCTCTCTCCTAATTGTCTTACGGGCTGTGATTGACAGCAGCAAGAGCCAATGGTACCCGCTGCCCTCTCAGCCAATGAGGAGGGAGCGTCCCTGGAGAGCCAAGGCTCTAGTGCACATCGCTGGATCGAGATGGGGCTTAGGTAAGCGCTGAGGGGGCTGCTGCATACAGAAGGGTTTTTTTTTATCTTCATGTATAGAATGCATGAAGGTAAAAAACCTTAAGCCTTTATAACCACTTTAAAATATTCCCTGGTGATGCTGCCATAAAGATCCTTGTTTAGGCAACTCCTGTTATAGGATGACAGCACTCTGCCCCTGTGTCTCAATTGTGCTCCTGTGTTGTCACCCTGTCATAAGAGTTACTTTGGAAACTACAAGTGGCCATTTCAGCATACGTTACACAGATGTGTCCCACTTCTGTCACCATCAGGATCCCTGACCTGAGAAATGGCATGCAGGCATTGTGTCCTTTATGATAGATCATGAAACAGGCAAACTAAGGGGGAGAGATTACTTAAACTGGAGCACTCAGAATCTGGTGCCGCTGTGCATGGCAGCCAATCAACTTCTAACTTCAGCTTGTTCATAAGCTTTGACAATAAAACCTGGAAGCTGATTGGTTTCTGTGCAGAGCTGCGCCAGATTTTTCACCATGCTGTTTTAGTAGATAACCCCCTAAATGTCTTTCAGTTAGGATGTACTTTAAGGTTTCATTGGGCCCTCCTGTTACTGTGGAAGGAGACCCAAAGGAAGGGATAGAGGGACCAAGCAGAGTTTCCTTACACGAGACCTCAAGGAATGAAGGATGACCAAGAAAGTGTCTCTTTCCACAAGGTTTGGAAGAGATGAGGGAACCAAGATAAAGTCTACTTACTCTAGACCAGGTGGATGAGGGAAAATGACCAAGCAGGGATCTCTCCTCACCAGGCCTGGAAAGTCTGGGGAACAATATGAAATCTCTTTTCACTAGACCTGGATAGATGGAGGGTGACCAAGCAAGGGGCTCCTCCCACCAGATCTGGAGGGGACCAAGATAAATTCTACTTACACAAGACCAGGAGGATAAGGGAGAATAGCCAAGCAGGGGTCTCTCCTCACCAGGTGTGGAAAGTTTGTTGGCCAAGATGAAGTCTCCTTAGAGTCCTGAAGAGATGAAGGGTGACCAAGCAAGGGTCTCCTCCCACCAGAATGGGAGAGGATGAGGGGACCAAGATAAAGCCTACTTACACTAGACCTGGAGGATGGGGGAAATGACCAAGCAGGGGTCTCTCATCATTAGGTCTGGAAAGTTTGGGGACCAAGATAGTCTCCTTACACTAGACATAGAGAGATGGGGTGTGGCCAAGCAAGAGTCTCCCCCACCAGATCTGGAGTGGATGAGGGGTCCAAGATGAAGCTTGCTTCCATTGGACCGGGACAATGAGGGTAATGACCAAACATTGTTTCTTCTCCACCAGGTCTGGAAGGTTTTGGGTACCAAGATGAAGTCTCTTAACACTAGACCTAGAGAGGTGGTGGGTGAGCAAGCAGAGGTCCCTTGCCTCCAGGTGTGGAAACAATGAGGGGACCTAGATAAAGTCTCCATGCACTGGACTGAGAGAATGGAGGAAGATGACCAAGCAGGTCTCTCTACCAGATCTGAAAGGTTTGGAGATGGGGGTGACCCAGCAAGGGTCTCCGACCACCAGATCTGAAGGGGATGAGGGGACCAAGATAAAGTCTGCTTACAGTAGACCAGGAACAAGGGGGGTAATGAGGAAACATGGGTTTTTCTCAACCAGGTCTGGAAGGTTTTGGGTACCAAGATGAGTCTGTTTGCACTAGACCTAGAGAGATGGTGGGTGACCAAGCAAGGGACTCCTCCCACAAGATCTGGAGGGGATATGGGGACCAAGATGAAGCCTGCTTACACAAGACCTGGTGGACAGAGTAAATGAGAAAGCAGGAGTTTTACTCCACCAGGTCTGGAAGGTTTGGGGACTAAGGTGAAGTCTCCTTACACTAGACCTAGAGAGATGGGTGACCAAGCAGGGGCCCCCACCACCAGGTGTGGAAGCGATGATGGGACCAAGGCAGCCTACTTACACTAGGTGGGGAGCATGGGGGAAAATGACCAAGCATAGGTCTCTCTTCACCAGATATGGAAAGTTTGATGGAGCAAGATGAAGTCTCCTTACACTAGACCTGGTGAGATGGGGGTGACCCAGCAAGGGTTTTCTCCACCAGGCGCAGAAGGGATTAGGGGACCAAGGTAAAATTTCCTTGCACTAGACCTGGAGGAAGGGTAGAAATACCAAGTGGGGTCTCTTTCTATCAATTCTAGTAACAATTCAGGGTCTTTTGCCAAGGAGGCCCAGCCTGAGCTACTACTGGAAAGTTGTGTCACTGCAGATTCTAAAAACATGACTACAACAGAATACCGGCCAAATCAGCCAAACGCCTGCATCTGATTTACTCCATGTGTGGAGATCAGGCCGCTGACTGACCTCCATGTGGATACCCAACTTCCGAACTACGCCAACCCCCCTCCCGAGTGCTGCGTCAGGACATTTCTGGTTCCAGGCATGTGGATGGGATTTTCTGGGTGACACAAGAAAGATTCTAGTTTTTATTAATTTGCTGACTTGGCTGATGGGAGAACTTTTATCTCATAATTGAGGAAGTACTGGAATGGAGAAAGGTGTTCAGGACCTTAATGGTCAAGGCAATTGTACACCAGCTTATCTTTTCTCTTTTGTTAGGTTCATGTTAAGTAATCAGTAATAATGTTTATCTTTTTATTCTGGTAAATAAGAAACATAACATATGAATACCTAATATTTACACTTTGCAGGTGGCACTTCAGACCTCCCCAAGTAATCTTTACATTTTTGCGTTTAGTTTATTCAGCAATAATGACCACAAAGTAATATATAGATCTCTTTGTAGGACAAACAAGGTTTACTTATGGCGATACTTTCCTGCAACCGACTTTTCTTGCAAAAATGATTTGAAAAAAAAAAAATAGACAAAAAATTAAGAAAATTTAAAGAATACACCTTTGTTTAGGATAGGTTCACGCTTGCAGTTTGCGTTTGATCCGTTTCTGCAGTGCTTTTTGCGATGCATTTAGCATTTTTGCACATGTGTTTTTTACGCATTTTGCTGCGTTTTTCTTTTTTTATACTTGTTGCTAGGCAGATAAAGACGCATAAAAAAAACGTAAAAAACGCACTACATTCTTTTCTGCAGCGTCTCCATTGAAGTCTATAGAACCAAAAACAAAACATTTTGCATTTAAAAATGTCCCTGACCCTTTCCAAAAAACGCACCGGGTGAAAACATGAACCTGTCCCATAGGAAATCATGTTAAATGGACTGCTGTGCATTTCTGCAAAATGCAAATCAAAGTGGAAAACGAATAGGTGTGAACCTAGACTTGTTACTCAAAGGAGGGACACTCCTCCACCCTCCCCTATCAGAGAGATTTTAGAAGGCCAACAAGCATCCTCCTTAATCTCTGTGTTGTAAATGATATCAGTAGTAGAGATAAAGATACAGATTATTTAGATTGTGTACAAACTTCACTTTCTGTATTAGCTGCTGCCGTCGCAGCTTCATGTTCATTTTTAATTCTTTTGAAGGTTTTAGAAACAAAGTTTGACCCAATTTTAAAATACACTATATTGCCAAAAGTATTGGGCCGCCCTCCAAATCATGTGATTCAGGTGTTCCAATCCCCTCCATATCATGTGATTCAGGTGTTCCAATCCCCTCCCAATCATGTGATTCAGGTGTTCCAATCCCCTCCATGGACACAGGTGTATACAATCAAGCCCCTAGGCATGCAGACGGCTTCTACAAACATTGGTGAAAGAATGGGTTGCTCTCAGGAGCTCAGTGACTCCAAGCGTGGTCCCGTGATAGGTGGCCGCCTGTGCAATAAGTCCATCCGTGACATTTCCTGGCTACTAAATATTCCACGCTCAACTGTTAGTGGGATTATAACAAAGTGGAAGCAATTGGGAACAATAGCCACTCAGCCACCAAGTGGTAGGCCACGTCACATGACAGGGCGGGGTCAGCGCATGCTGAAGCACACAGTGCGCAGAAGTCGCCAACTGTCTGCAGAGTCAATAGCTAAAGACCTCCAAACTTGGTGTGGCCTTCAGATGAGCCCAACAACAGTGTGTAGAGAGCTTCATGGAATGGGTTTCCATGGCCGAGTAGCTGCATCCAAGCCTTACATCACCAAGTGCAATGCAAAGCGTCGGATGCCGTGGTGTAAAGCACGCCGCCACTGCACTCTAGAGCAGTGGAGACATGTTCTCTGGAGTGACCAATCACGCTTTTCTGTCTGGCAATTCGATGGATGTGTCTGGGTTTGGTGGTTGCCAGGAGAACGGTAATTGCCTGACTGCATTGTGCCAAGTGTACAGTTTGGTGGAGGGGGGACTATGGCATGGGGTTGTTTTTGCAGGGGTTGGGCTTGGCCCCCTAGTTCCAGTGAAGGGAACTCTTAAGGCGACATTTTGGACAATTTCATGCTCCCAACTTTGTGGGAAGAATTTGGGGATGGCCCCTTCCTGTTCCAACATGACTGCCCACCAGTGCACAAAGCAAGGTCCATAAAGACATGGAGGAGCCAGTTTGGGGTGGAGGAACTTGACTGTCCTGCGCAGAGTCCTGACCTCAACCCCATAGAACCCCTTTGGGATGAATTAGAGCGGAGACTGTGAGCCAGGCCTCCTCCCCCGACATCAGTGCCTGACCTGACAAATGTGCTTCTGGAAGAATGGTCCAACCTTCCCATAGACACCCTCCTAAACCTTGTGGACGGCCTTCCCAGAAGAGGCAAAGGGCGGGGCCAACTCAATATTGAACCCTACGGACTAAGACTGGGGGGTTATTAAAGGTCATGTGTGTGGAAAGGCCGGCAGTCCAATACTTTTGGCAATGTAGTGTTTTTGCATCTTCATCTGCATTAGTGAGAACATTTATAACACTGGTTCACACTAATGTGGTGCGGGACACTGCATTTATTTTGAACAGGAATCGCATCACATTCAAATTACATTCAATGTTTGTGCGATGCGATTTGAGCCATACTTTTTGATTTGTCGCATTTCGCACCTCATCAGTGTGAACTGAGAGTGTGGAGGATACTACCTGCCTGTTGGTTGGTCTCCTAAGGGTGTGGATCACAGTAGCCTTGGTCTCAGAAGAGCGATCCGCGATTGGATTGTTCTTCTGAGAGCATTTGACAGGTGGTGAGGAGGTGTTGTATTGCCTACTTATGGCCTGCTCGACCCCTAGCACACCACAACCATGTGCATTGCACGTGGTTGTGATGCACTTGCAGAGTGGCCCCATTCAATTCAGAATGGGTCATGCTTGGTGGGTGTTACGCCTGCTGGGTATAATTCCTGTCATAGTTGTGAAGCAAAGCATTGGAGCTTTGGCATGTGTACGCCCCCTAGTGTGTATGAGCCAGGGTGGAGGAATGTTCCTCCACTGAGGCATCTCTGCTAGGACAGGTTGGAGGAATGTCCCTCCTCTGGGTCATCTCTGCTAATACAGGGTGGAGAAATGCCCCTCCTCTGAGCCCTCTCTGCTAGGACAGGGTGGAGGAATGTCCCTCCTCTGGGTCATCTCTGCTGGGACAGGTTGGAGGAATGTTCTTCCTCTGGGTCATCTCTGCCAATACAGGGTGGAGGAATGTCCCTCCTCTGGGTCATCTCTGCTAATACAGGGTGGAGGAATGTCCCTTCTCTGGGTCATCTCTGCTAGGACAGGGTGGAGGAATGTCCCTTCTCTGGGTCATCTCTGCTGGGACAGGTTGGAGGAATGTTCCTCCTCTGGGTCATTTCTGCTAATACAGGGTGGAGGAATGTCCCTCCTCTGAGCCCTCTCTGCTAGGACAGGGTGGAGGAATGTCCCTCCTCTGGGTCATCTCTGCTAGGACAGGGTGGAGGAATGTCCCTCCTCTGGGTCATCTCTGCTGGGACAGGTTGGAGGAATGTTCTTCCTCTGGGTCATCTCTGCTAATACACGGTGGAGGAATGTCCCTCCTCTGGGTCATCTCTGCTAATACACGGTGGAGGAATGTCCCTCCTCTGGGTCATCTCTGCTAATACAGGGTGGAGGAATGTCCCTTCTCTGGGTCATCTCTGCTAGGACAGGGTGGAGGAATGTCCCTCCTCTGGGTCATCTCTGCTAATACAGGGTGGAGAAATGCCCCTCCTCTGAGCCCTCTCTGCTAGGACAGGGTGGAGGAATGTCCCTCCTCTGGGTCATCTCTGCTGGGACAGGTTGGAGGAATGTTCTTCCTCTGGGTCATCTCTGCCAATACAGGGTGGAGGAATGTCCCTCCTCTGGGTCATCTCTGCTAATACAGGGTGGAGGAATGTCCCTTCTCTGGGTCATCTCTGCTAGGATAGGGTGGAGGAATGTCCCTTCTCTGGGTCATCTCTGCTGGGACAGGTTGGAGGAATGTTCCTCCTCTGGGTCATTTCTGCTAATACAGGGTGGAGGAATGTCCCTCCTCTCAGCCCTCTCTGCTAGGACAGGGTGGAGGAATGTCCCTCCTCTGGGTCATCTCTGCTGGGACAGGTTGGAGGAATGTTCTTCCTCTGAGTCATCTCTGCCAATACAGGGTGGAGGAATGTCCCTCCTCTGGGTCATCTCTGCTAATACAGGGTGGAGGAATGTCCCTTCTCTGGGTCATCTCTGCTAGGACAGGGTGGAGGAATGTCCCTTCTCTGGGTCATCTCTGCTGGGACAGGTTGGAGGAATGTTCCTCCTCTGGGTCATCTCTGCTAATACAGGGTGGAGGAATGTCCCTCCTCTAGGTCATCTCTGCTAGGACAGGGCGGAGGAATGTCCCTCCCCTGGGTCATCTCTGCTAGGAAAAGTTGTTGGAATGTACTTCCTCTGGGTCATCTCTGCTAGGACAGGGTGGAGGAATGTCCCTCCTCTGGGTCATCTCTGCTAGGACAGGGCGGAGGAATGTCCCTCCCCTTGGTCATCTCTGCTGGGACAAGTTGTTGGAATGTTCCTCCTCTGGGTCATCTCTGCTGGGACAGGGCGGAGGAATGTCCCTCCTCTGGGTCATCTCTGCTAGGACAGGGCGGAGGAATGTCCCTCCTCTGGGTCATCTCTGCTAGGACAGGGTGGAGGAATGTCCCTCCTCTGGGTCATCTCTGCTGGGACAGGGTGGAGGAATGTCCCTCCTCTGGGTCATCTCTGCTGGGACAGGGTGGAGGAATGTCCCTCCTCTGGATCATCTCTGCTGGGACAGGGCGGAGGAATGTCCCTCCTCTGGGTCATCTCTGCTAGGACAGGGCGGAGGAATGTCCCTCCTCTGGGTCATCTCTGCTAGGACAGGGCGGTGGAATGTCCCTCCTCTGGGTCATCTCTGCTGGGACAGGGCGGAGGAATGTCCCTCCTCTGGGTCATCTCTGCTGGGACAGGGCGGAGGAATGTCCCTCCTCTGGGTCATCTCTTCTGGGACAGGGCGGAGGAATGTCCCTCCTCTGGGTCATCTCTGCTGGGACAGGGTGGAGGAATGTCCCTCCTCTGGGTCATTTCTGTCATGCTGATCTGCCGGCATTGCATGGAGAAGCACAGAGACCCAGTGCTGTCATCACAATTAAAAAAAGGTATGAAATGAAAACAGAGTCTTTTATTTAAAAATGTCATGGGAGGGGGAGGGGAGAAGGGAAGGAGAATATAAGCAGTTTAAACTTCAACTATGATGTACTTTAAAATGCGGTCTAGATCTGTCGAGTCGCAGAGTCAGTCCAGGCTCTGGTGGTTTCTTCTTCCGAATGTGGTGCCGCAGCCCCTGACCACACCGCCAGGACAGAGGGGCCGGTTCAGCTTGTGGTCTGCTGTAAAGTATAGCCAGTGATATTCCTCCAGCGTGGGGCCCCTCAGACTCTCCCATCCTATAATTTACTGTTATTATGGCCTCCATGCTGTGCAGAGACCGCAGTGCTCGGGGGCGGGGCTGTCGTCGTTTCTGGATATCTGGATCTTTAGATGACATTTATAATGCCGTCTGTCAGGAACATCAACATCAGATTCTGTGTTTCTGAATCCTCCATGTGACATAATTTGTCACCTGCTGATCCTGCCAGTAGACCATTAAACTTCCTGTAACAGGTCGAGGTGCTGGCAGAAGTAGCAGTGAGAGGGGCTGGGGTGGGGGCGGGAGCTCACAGCAGTCAGATTTATTCATCGAACCTTCTTTCTGATAGAAACAAATGTTTCTGTAACTTAAACTGCGGCAGCCGGAGCTTGAATGTTTGTTTTGTTACCCATTTAAAGGAGAACTCCAGGTATAGATGTTTTTATATAGATACATTGTTGCAACTTGGACCAGCTGTATATGTATATACCAGACCTATGGGGTTCCAAGATGGAAATCACTGGAGGTGACTCGCTGATATCTAAAATACCAAAAACTCCTCCCATACCCCCCCCCCCCCCCCAACTGTCCCCTTGACTTCCTATTATACTTGAATTTAAAGTAATAACAATGTATCTCCTATGGGATACAATGGATGGAGCATATCCAAACAATTCTGTTTTTTGTTTTGCTTTGTTTTTATTTGTGAACATCCTTTACATTGTTTATCACGTATAACGGATCCACCCTGGAATCTGACAACCAAAGGTTATATTTGGTGAGTATTTACAGTGTTGTATGACATGCGGTGAACTCCATGTGGTGAGTGTTTAGTATATACCTCATACGGGGAGCGTTTTAGTATATACCTCATATGGTGAGTGTTTAGTATGTACCTCATATGGGGAGCGTTTAGTATATACCTCATACGGGGAGCGTTTAGTATATACCTCATATGGGGAGTGCTTAGTATATACCTCATATGGGGAGCGTTTAGTATATACCTCATATGGGGAGCGTTTAGTATATACCTCATATGGGGAGTGTTTAGTATGTACCTCATATGGGGAGCGTTTAGTATGTACCTCATATGGGGAGCGTTTAGTATATACCTCATATGGGGAGTGCTTAGTATATACCTCATATGGGGAGCGTTTAGTATATACCTCATATGGGGAGCGTTTAGTATATACCTCATATGGGGAGAGTTTAGTATATACCTCATATGGGGAGCGTTTAGTATGTACCTCATATGGGGAGCGTTTAGTATATACCTCATATGGGGAGCGTTTACTATATACCTCATACGGGGAGAGTTTAGTATATACCTCATATGGGGAGCGTTTAGTATGTACCTCATACGGGGAGCGTTTAGTATATACCTCATATGGGGAGTGTTTAGTATGTACCTCATATGGGGAGCGTTTAGTATATACCTCATATGGGGAGCGTTTAGTATATACCTCATACGGGGAGCGTTTAGTATATACCTCATACGGGGAGCGTTTAGTATATACCTCATATGGGGAGTGTTTAGTATATACCTCATACGGGGAGCGTTTAGTATATACCTCATATGGGGAGTGTTTAGTATATACCTCATACGGGGAGCGTTTAGTATATACCTCATACGGGGAGCGTTTAGTTTATACCTCATATGGGGAGCGTTTAGTATATACCTCATATGGGGAGTGTTTAGTATATACCTCATACGGGGAGCGTTTAGTATATACCTCATACGGGGAGCGTTTAGTATATACCTCATATGGGGAGCGTTTAGTATATACCTCATATGGTGAGTGTTTAGTATATACCTCATATGGTGAGTGTTTAGTATGTACCTCATATGGGGAGTGTTTAGTATATACCTCATATGGGGAGAGTTTAGTATATACCTCATATGGGGAGCGTTTAGTATATACCTCATACGGGGAGCGTTTAGTATATACCTCATACGGGGAGCGTTTAGTATGTACCTCATATGGGGAGTGTTTAGTATATACCTCATATGGGGAGTGTTTAGTATATACCTCATATGGGGAGTGTTTAGTATATACCTCATATGGGGAGTGTTTAGTATATACCTCATACGGGGAGCGTTTAGTATATACCTCATATGGGGAGTGTTTAGTATATACCTCATATGGGGAGCGTTTAGTATATACCTCATATGGGGAGTGTTTAGTATATACCTCATATGGGGAGTGTTTAGTATATACCTCATATGGGGAGTGTTTAGTATATACCTCATATGGGGAGTGTTTAGTATGTACCTCATATGGGGAGCGTTTAGTATATACCTCATATGGGGAGCGTTTAGTATGTACCTCGTATGGGGAGTGTTTAGTATATACCTCATATGGGGAGTGTTTAGTATATACCTCATACGGGGAGCGTTTAGTATATACCTCATATGGGGAGCGTTTAGTATATACCTCATACGGGGAGCGTTTAGTATATACCTCATATGGGGAGCGTTTAGTATATACCTCATATGGGGAGTGTTTAGTATATACCTCATACGGGGAGCGTTTAGTATATACCTCATACGGGGAGCATTTAGTATGTACCTCGTATGGGGAGTGTTTAGTATATACCTCATATGAGTGTTTAACCTCTTCCCATCCAGGCCCATGTAGATAAACGGTCGGACAGGAGCGCTGCCAATGCGGGTGGACGTTTATAAAAGTTCCCCAACATCCATTGCCTATACGCGCTTCCTGGGAGTGCATGGCACCATGATACGGAGGACACAGCGGAACACAGGTCGCTCTTTGGGACCTCTGTGCGAGGTCCCGATTCATGTGATCACTGATTGGCCAATCAGTGATCACATGAATAGTAGTAAACAAGATGTCACATCCCGACATCATTGCTTATTACTTGTGAAATCTGTGATCACAGAGATCACATGGTACAGGGCCATTCACAACAGCCTTGTACCATGTGACAAGCTGTGACCAATCACAGCTCTCACAGTATTTCTCAATGGCTGCAAGAATGCAGCCAGAGAGAAGGAGAAATGATTGCTTTTACAGCCTTTATGGGTGTAAAAGCAATCGGTGTAAAAAAAGAAAAAAAAATTTCATCACCCCCCACAAGTAGTACAGTGTCACCATGGTGACACTGTACTGCTAGGGTGACAGTATGTTAAAAAAAAAACCCATAAATAATAAAAAAAAGTAAAAAAAATATAATTTTTAGTTATAAACTAATTTGGGTTATCTTTTTTTTGCTAAAAAGATGAATACATTTTGGCCAAGATTTATGAAGAAAGATTATTTATTTGCAAAAATTCTATAAGAAAAACACTTTCAAAATTTTTGGACTTTTTCATTTACACAGCAAAAAAATAAAAATCCCAGCGGTGAATAAACACCACCAAAATAAAGTTTTATTTGTCTGTACTGCTTGGACCTGAAGAAGGGGACGCTCCCCGAAAGCTTATCCTCAAAATTGTATGTTAGTGAAAATAAAAAAAGTATCACGGACAGTACTCAATTGTTTCTATGTCTCAAAAAAAATGCTAAAAAATTAATATGGGTACAGTGTTGCATGACCGCGCAATTGACATTCAAAGTGTGATAGCGCTGAAAGCTGAAAATTGGCCTGGAGAGGAAGGGGGTGAAAGTGTCCGGACTGGAAGGGGGTGAAAGTGTCCGGACCGGAAGGGGGGGAAAGCGTCCGGACCGGAAGGGGGGGAAAGCGTCCGGACCGGAAGGGGGGGAAAGCGTCCGGACCGGAAGGGGGGGAAAGCGTCCGGACTGGAAGGGGGGAAAGCGTCCGGACTGGAAGGGGGGTGAATGTGTCCGGACTGGAAGGGGGGAAAGTGTCCGGACTGGAAGGGGGGGAAAGCGTCCGGACTGGAAGGGGGGGAAAGCGTCCGGACTGGAAGGGGGGGAAAGCGTCCGGACTGGAAGGGGGGGAAAGCGTCCGGACTGGAAGGGGGGTGAATGTGTGACTGGAAGGGGGGGAAAGCGTCCGGACTGGAAGGGGGGGAAAGCGTCCGGACTGGAAGGGGGGTGAATGTGTCCGGACTGGAAGGGGGGAAAGCGTCCGGACTGGAAGGGGGGGAAAGTGTCCGGACTGGAAGGGGGGGAAAGCGTCCGGACTGGAAGGGGGGGAAAGCGTCCGGACTGGAAGGGGGGGAAAGCGTCCGGACTGGAAGGGGGGTGAATGTGTCCGGACTGGAAGGGGGGAAAGCGTCCGGACTGGAAGGGGGGGAAAGCGTCCGGACTGGAAGGGGGGGAAAGCGTCCGGACTGGAAGGGGGGTGAATGTGTCCGGACTGGAAGGGGGGAAAGCGTCCGGACAGGAAGTAGTTGAGATATTTTATATATATTATTATAGCGATCACTGTACTATATTCTATTATTTTGTATCCATTCATCGATATTAAGTGCATTTCTTGGTTTTAGTTCATCATTTCAGGTGGAGAATGTGGTGCGAAAAGCTTTTTTGGAGATCTGTTATTTTTATAATTTTGTATGAATTTACGTCTGCAGCCAAAACCCAGTAAAATCCGGAGCCGTAAGTTTGTATTTTTGGCGGAATGTGTCGGCGCGTTCCCCGGTCCAAGTCCCAACTACAGCCTTACCCCCCCCCCCCCCCCCTTCATATTCAGCATGTAATGGGATAAACAGTCAGTGGAGGGATCTGCACAGACGTCATCCATGGCGGAGATTTTCCACTGAAGCGGGCGAGATGGAATCAGAGAAAATGAGGAATGATCTTTTACTATTATTATTATTATACGAGGTATTTCTATGCAGAGCTTTACATATTGTACATCACATCAGTCCCTGCCCCAAGGAGCTTACAATCTAAGGGCCCTATCTCACATACACATAGTAGCGCCATTTATCTTGCCAGCATGTCTTTGGAGGAAAGACACAGAAGCACAGGGAGGACAGAAATAAAATTGATCCGCACTACCGCCATTGCTCTAAAATATTTGTTTTATTATTATTATTTCAGGTATTTATATAGCGCCGTCAGTTTGCGCCGCGCTTTACATATATATTGTACATTCACATCAGTCCCCGCCCCCAAGGAGCGTACAATCTAAGGATCGACCACAGTAAAAACATCACGGGTACAAAAGTTGTTTCGGCTTAACAAGCCTTAGCCATAACCCCTACAGGCAGGACATACAAACTCCATGCAGATAGTGTCCTGGTCAGGATTTGAACTGAGGACACTAGCGCTGCAGGGCAGAGGCGCTGACTGAGCCGCCGTGCTGCGAATGTTCTCTGCAGAATGTGGATTATCACTTTTTGTCTTCCAGTTTATGTTTCATGGAATTCATTGTCAGGACATCTGGCTGCGTTCAGTGAGCGTCACCGTCTGCCCCCCCCCCCCCCCAGTAGAGGGAAGCGGCCCCGGGGCCTCCGGCCTGGATGTGTTTTGTTTGCATTTTGTTTGTGAAAAGTGCTGATCCGGTGAAAACGGCGCTCTGCTCCAGCCCGCTGGGATTTCACCGCCGGCCGCATCTGTTTCTGCTTTGTCCAACAATCCGCCGAGCCAGAGAGCTGCGGCTTTCCAAGAATCGGCAGCGCCGGAGAGAGGAGCGCGGGGAGACCTGCCAGATTCACCGGGTTCAGCCAATGTTTTCCTGACTCCTCAGCATCACAGCAAATAATTGGCGGGAGAAGTTTAACTCCTTACATTTAGGGGGGTCAAGGGGGATAGATGACTGTCAATGGCTGCACTCTGGGCCTGAGAGTACCTCCTTCATTATTAGCCATTATATTCTGTAGTTCTACTTTACCACTTCCAGTCCGGACACTTTTCCCCCTTCCAGTCCGGACACTTTTCCCCCTTCCAGTCCGGACACTTTCCCCCCCTTCCAGTCCGGACACTTTCCCCCCCTTCCAGTCCGGACACTTTCCCCCCCTTCCAGTCCGGACACTTTTACCCCCTTCCAGTCCGGACACTTTCCACCCCTTCCAGTCCGGACACTTTCCCCCCTTTCCAGTCCGGACACTTTCCCCCCCCTTCCAGTCCGGACACTTTCCCCCCCCCTTCCAGTCCGGACACTTTCCCCCCCCTTCCAGTCCAGACACTTTCCCCCCCCTTCCAGTCCGGACACTTTCCACCCCCTTCCAGTCCGGACGCTTTCACCCCCTTCCAGTCCGGACGCTTTCACCCCCTTCCAGTCCGGACGCTTTCACCCCCTTCCAGTCCGGACGCTTTCACCCCCTTCCAGTCCGGACGCTTTCACCCCCTTCCAGTCCGGACGCTTTCACCCCCTTCCAGTCCGGACGCTTTCACCCCCTTCCAGTCCGGACGCTTTCACCCCCTTCCAGTCCGGACGCTTTCACCCCCTTCCAGTCCGGACGCTTTCACCCCCTTCCAGTCCGGACGCTTTCACCCCCTTCCAGTCCGGACGCTTTCCCCCCCTTCCAGTCCGGACGCTTTCACCCCCTTCCAGTCCGGACACTTTCACCCCCCTTCAAGTCCGGACACTTTCACCCCCCTTCCAGTCCGGACACTTTTACCCCCCTTCCAGTCCGGACACTTTCACCCCTCCCTTCCAGTCCGGACACTTTCAATCCCCCTTCCAGTCCGGACACTTTCAATCCCCCTTCCAGTCCGGACACTTTCAATCCCCCTTCCAGTCCGGACACTTTTACCCCCCTTCCAGTCCGGACACTTTCAATCCCCCTTCCAGTCCGGACACTTTCAATCCCCCTTCCAGTCCGGACACTTTCACCCCCCTTCCAGTCCGGACACTTTCACCCCCCCCTTCCAGTCCGGACACTTTCAATCCCCCTTCCAGTCCGGACACTTTCAATCCCCCTTCCAGTCCGGACACTTTCACCCCCCCCTTCCAGTCCGGACACTTTCACCCCCCCCTTCCAGTCCGGACACTTTCAGCCCCCCTTCCTGTCCGGACATTTTCACCCCCCCCTTCCTGTCCGGACATTTTCACCCCCCCCCTTCCAGTCCGGACACTTTCACCCCCCCCTTCCAGTCTGGACACTTTCACCCCCCCCTTCCAGTCTGGACACTTTCACCCCCCCCTTCCAGTCTGGACACTTTCACCCCCCCCTTCCAGTCTGGACACTTTCACCCCCCCTTCCAGTCTGGACACTTTCACCCCCCCTTCCAGTCTGGACACTTTCACCCCCCCTTCCAGTCTGGACACTTTCACCCCCCCTTCCAGTCTGGACACTTTCACCCCCCCTTCCAGTCCGGACGCTTTCACCCCCTTCCAGTCCGGACGCTTTCACCCCCTTCCAGTCCGGACGCTTTCACCCCCTTCCAGTCCGGACGCTTTCACCCCCTTCCAGTCCGGACGCTTTCACCCCCTTCCAGTCCGGACGCTTTCACCCCCTTCCAGTCCGGACGCTTTCACCCCCTTCCAGTCCGGACGCTTTCACCCCCTTCCAGTCCGGACGCTTTCACCCCCTTCCAGTCCGGACGCTTTCACCCCCTTCCAGTCCGGACGCTTTCACCCCCTTCCAGTCCGGACGCTTTCACCCCCTTCCAGTCCGGACGCTTTCCCCCCCTTCCAGTCCGGACGCTTTCACCCCCTTCCAGTCCGGACACTTTCACCCCCCTTCAAGTCCGGACACTTTCACCCCCCTTCCAGTCCGGACACTTTTACCCCCCTTCCAGTCCGGACACTTTCACCCCTCCCTTCCAGTCCGGACACTTTCAATCCCCCTTCCAGTCCGGACACTTTCAATCCCCCTTCCAGTCCGGACACTTTCAATCCCCCTTCCAGTCCGGACACTTTTACCCCCCTTCCAGTCCGGACACTTTCACCCCCCCCTTCCAGTCCGGACACTTTCAATCCCCCTTCCAGTCCGGACACTTTCAATCCCCCTTCCAGTCCGGACACTTTCACCCCCCCCTTCCAGTCCGGACACTTTCACCCCCCCCTTCCAGTCCGGACACTTTCACCCCCCCCTTCCTGTCCGGACATTTTCACCCCCCCCTTCCTGTCCGGACATTTTCACCCCCCCCCTTCCAGTCCGGACACTTTCACCCCCCCCTTCCAGTCTGGACACTTTCACCCCCCCCTTCCAGTCTGGACACTTTCACCCCCCCCTTCCAGTCTGGACACTTTCACCCCCCCCTTCCAGTCTGGACACTTTCACCCCCCCCTTCCAGTCTGGACACTTTCACCCCCCCTTCCAGTCTGGACACTTTCACCCCCCCTTCCAGTCTGGACACTTTCACCCCCCCTTCCAGTCTGGACACTTTCACCCCCCCTTCCAGTCTGGACACTTTCACCCCCCCTTCCAGTCCGGACACTTTCACCCCCCCCTTCCAGTCCGGACACTTTCACCCCCCCTTCCAGTCCGGACACTTTCACCCCCCCTTCCAGTCCGGACACTTTCACCCCCTTCCTGTCCAGGCCAATTTTCAGTTTTCAGCACTATCACACTTTGAATAACAATTGCGTGGTCATGCAACACTGTACCCATTTTTTTGAGACGGATAAAACTTTATTTTGGTGGTATTTATTCACCACTGGGATTATTTTTTTTTTTTGCTATATAAATGAAAAAGTCCAAAAATTTTGAAAGTGTTTTCCTATAAAATTTTGTAAATAAATAACCTTTCTTCATAAATCTCGGCTAAAATGTATTCAGTTATCTTTCTAGTAAAAAAAAATAACCCAAATTAGTTTATAACCAAAAATTATAATTTAAAAAAAAAGTCTTTTTACATTTTTTATTTTTTTATTATTATTTGTTTTTTTTTTTACATACTGTCACCCTAGCAGTACAGTGTCACCATGGTGACATTGTACTACTTGTTGGAGTTATGAAGATCTTTTTTTTTTTTTTTTTACCCTGATTGCTTTTACACCCATAAAGGCTGTAAAAGCAATCATTTCTCTTTCTCTCTGTCTGCATTCTTGCAGCCATTGAGAAACACTGTGTGAGCTGTGATTGGTCACAGCTTGTCACATGGTACAGGGCTGTTGTGAATGGCCCTGTACCATGTGACCTCTGTGATCATTCATAGATTTCACTAGTAGTAAGTAATGATGTCAGAAGTGATATCTTGCTTACTATTATTCATGTGATCACTGATTGGCCAATCACATGATCGGGACCTCACACAGAGGTCCCGTACAACAATTGGTGTTCCACTGTGTCTAGAGGACACAGCGGGCACCGGATCTCGGTGCTGCGCACTCCCAGGGAGCGTGCACAAGCAGGGGGCGGGGAGGCCATTTATAAACGGCCACCCACCCCTGCACTGCCTCCGTCCGGCCGTTTATGTACATGGGCCGGACGGGAGGTGGTTAATAGTACACCCCAAAACAGAAGGTGATTATTTTGCAGTCTACTAGTCCTTGGATGTGGTGAATGTGTTGTTTTTTCTTTTTTCAGTTCTTTTTCCTTTTTCACCCGAGGATCACACTTCCTGTCCTGGGGTGACAACACTCATTTACTGCACTGTACCTATGGAGGAGAAGTGTTGTCATCCTAGGTTAAGACTACAAAACACCTCCCTCTTCCCATCCACATATCATAGGGGGTGTCCTGTAGTTCAGTCTGGACAATACCTAAGATAACACTGCAGTGTGTACAGGCTCTCCGGATTTCTGTCCGGATCAAATGACCTTTTTTGCCTTTTATTAAACTAAAAAAACTGAATTGGGATATTTCTGATCAAAAAAAGAACAAATAGAAGTTTTATTGTCGAGGTTTCATAGACTGTGAGATCCGGTACGGTCTGTCCCTCTTACCGTCAGCATGGAGTGTGTCCGGCCCGCAATAAGGAAACATTTACTGATGTCTCTGGGGCTGTAATATGCACAGAATCTATTTCCAGAAAACTCGTAAAAAGAGGAATGCGGCGCGGTGTGATGTGAGTGCTCGCCACATGGACGACCACCGCCGCTCACGTGTGATGTATGCAGGTTGTATAATGAATGTCCTCTGTGATTGGTCCAATCAGAGGGACTAAAAATTTGTTTAAAGAATTATAATTCCACATGTGAGTGACTCTGACCTTCCTTCTTCTTCCCAGATCATTGCTGGAGGAGGAGTGTCAGTCCCTGAAGAAAGAGATCGCCAACCTGCAGGTAAGTGAACCCCCCAGACCCACCAATCACCTGTATGTGTTCAATAAGGGGAGAGACTGAGCCACTCTAGGGGGACATTAGAGTGTAAGCTCCTCTGGTACAGAGACTGATGTGACTGTGGGGGGAGGGGGAATTGGAGTGTAAGCTCCTCTGGTACAGAGACTGATGTGACTGGGGGGAGGGGACATTAGAGTGTAAGCTCCTCTGGTACAGAGACTGATATGACTGTGGGGGGAGGGGGAATTGGAGTGTAAGCTCCTCTGGTACAGAGACTGATGTGACTGGGGGGAGGGGACATTAGAGTGTAAGCTCCTCTGGTACAGAGACTGATGTGACTGTGGGGGAGGGGACATTAGAGTGTAAGCTCCTCTGATACAGACTGATGTGACTGTGGGGAGGGGACATTAAAGTGTCAGCTCCTCTGGTACAGAGACTGATGTGACTGTGGGGGGAGGGGGCATTGGAGTGTAAGCTCCTCTGGTACAGAGAGTGATGTGACTGGGGGGGAGGGGGAATTGGAGTGTCAGCTCCTCTGGTACAGAGACTGATTTGACTGTGGGGGAGGGGACATTAGAGTGTAAACTCCTCTGGTACAGAGACTGATGGGACTGTGGGGGAGGGGACATTAGAATGTAAGCTCCTCTGGTACAGAGACTGATGGGACTGTGGGGGAGGGTACATTAGAGTGTAAGCTCCTCTGGTGCTGAGACTGATGTGACTGTGGGGGGAGGGGGCATTAGAGTGTAAGCTCCTCTGGTACAGAGACTGATGGGACTGTGGGGGAGGGGACATTAGAGTGTAAGCTCCTCTGGTACAGACTGATGTGACTGTGGGGGAGGGGACATTAGAGTGTAAGCTCCTCTGGTACAGACTGATGTGACTGTGGGGGAGGGGACATTAGAGTGTAAGCTCCTCTGGTACAGAGACTGATGGGACTGTGGGGGAGGGGGCATTAGAGTGTAAGCTCCTCTGGTGCTGAGACTGATGTGACTGTGGGGGAGGGGACATTGGAGTGTAAGCTCCTCTGGTACAGAGATTGATGTGACTATGGGGGAGGGGACATTAGAGTGTAAGCTCCTCTGGTACAGAGACTGATGTGACTGGTGCAGCTGTGCATGGGAGCCAATCAGCTTCTAACTTCAGATTGTTCAGTTAGGGCTCATGTACACTGCAGCTGATAAACTGAAGTTTCGGAGCAGTTGTGCATTTTTTCAGCAACACCTGAACTCTCCTTTATGTTGTCATGTACACATAATTGTTACCAGCAGTTTACAGGCAGTTGAGGTTACAAAGTTGAAAGCACAAAAATCGCATTCAGGAGTACAGTTTACCAGCGTTTCAAACACCAAACGCGTGTAACCTCATGTAAACGCTTGTAACCGCGTGTAAATGCGTTGATGCGCGTTTGCATTTTAGGCTCGTTTTTGGGCAGGTCCATATCCAAATGCTGTCTAGTGCCTGCAGCAAAAATTCAATATACAGCGTTTTCCTTGTATTCAAATGGACCCGGTACACCAGCGCAGTCAGTTCCAGGTTTCGCATGCAGGAAAAAATGGTAGAACGCGCCGCATTATTTCTGCACAGAACTGTACTGGAACACATCAAAACACGAGGAGTGTTGTGTGCTCTCCAGAATGAATCCGGAGGCATTACAGCACTACGTAGCTCCTACCCCAGAGCGACGAGCCGGTTTTGCTACAGTTGCATCAGAAAGTTGCGCTTTCTCTATTTCTCACAAAATGTTTGAAATAGTTAATTATTTAGTATTTTCAGTACATTCTGGGCATTTGGGAGGGTCTCCTGAGGTTATCTTTTAAAAACGTTTCTAAACGCAGACGCGGCTAAACTGCCATTTTTAACCTACGTTTTCTAGCAGTCAGTTTCCAGCGGTCAGAAAAGTTTTTCAAATGCCCCGCATACATGAGCCCTTAGCCTAGGTTCACACCTCCTGCATGGTAACCCCCGGTTCACACCTATGTGGTCGTGCGGGCCACGTTTTGCTGGGGCACGAGAGCCCATTCATTTGAATGGACTCCCGTGCCCGTGACACGCGGGGAAAGAAGTCCCTGCACTACTTTGGAAAACACAGCCGAGGTTCCCAGTGTGGTTGCGTTTTCCAGTGTGGGCGGCGTGCCATTACAACTAATGGCACCTGCCCGTGGGTCCGCAATTCTCTAAGCGGGTGGTGTGGCTGCATGGATTTTCCTGCGGATCTGCAGCGGCACCACCCACAGAGATGTGAACCGGGGTCCACTCTTTAACCACCTCCCGTCCTGCCATGTATAATAAACGGCTGGACAGTGGCAGTGCTGGGGCGGGTGGCCGTTTATAAATGGCCTCCCCGCCCCCTGCTTTTGCACGCTCCCTGGGAGCACGCAGCACCGCGATCTGGTGCCCGCTGTGTCCCTCCTGACACAGTGGAACACTGATCGTTGTACAGGATCTCTGTGCGAGGTCCCGATCATGTGATCACTGATTGGCCTATCACTGATCACATGCAGAGTAGTAAGCACGATGTCACTTCTGATATCATTGCTTATTACGTGTGAAATCTGTGAATGATCACAGAGATCACATGG
>NW_028321719.1:0-90618 GCF_062004578.1 Staurois parvus | reverse complement strand
CATCATGATGGTGTCAGTCTGGTGTCAGCCTTGCCTCGTGATGGTGTCAGTCTGGTGTTAGCCTCGCCTCGTGATGGGGTCAGTCTGGTGTCAGCCTCGCCTCGTGATGGGGTCAGTCTGGTGTCAGCCTCGCCTCGTGATGGTGTCAGTCTGGTGTCAGCCTCGCCTAGTGATGGGGTCAGTCTGGTGTCATCATCGCCTTGTGATGGTGTCAGTCTGGTGTCAGCCTCGCCTCGTGATGGTGTCAGTCTGGTGTCAGCCTCACCTCGTGATGGGGTCAGTCTGGTGTCAGCCTCGCCTCGTGATGAGGTCAGTCTGGTGTCAGCCTCACATCATGATGGTGTCAGTCTGGTGTCAGCCTTGCCTCATGATGGGGTCAGTCTGGTGTCAGCCTCACATCATTATGGTGTCAGTCTGGTGTCAGCCTCACCTCATGATGGGGTCAGTCTGGTTTCAGCCTCGCCTCGTGATGGGGTCAGTCTGGTGTCAGCCTCGCCTCGTGATGAGGTCAGTCTGGTGTCAGCCTCACATCATGATGGTGTCAGTCTGGTGTCAGCCTCGCCTCGTGATGGGGTCAGTCTGGTGTCAGCCTCACCACGTGATGGGGTCAGTCTGGTGTCAGCCTCACATTATTATGGTGTCAGTCTGGTGTCAGCCTCGCCTCGTGATGGGGTCAGTCTGGTGTCAGTCTCACATCATGATGGTGTCAGTCTGGTATCAGCCTCGCCTCGTGATGGGGTCAGTCTGGTGTCAGCCTCGCCTCGTGATGGGGTCAGTCTGGTGTCACCCTTGTCTCTTGATGGGGTCAGTCTGGTGTCAGCCTCGCCTCGTGATGGGGTCAGTCTGGTGTCAGCCTCGCCTCGTGATGGGGTCAGTCTGGTGTCAGCCTCGCCTAGTGATGGGGTCAGTCTGGTGTCAGCCTCACATCATGATGGGGTCAGTCTGGTGTCAGCCACGTCTCGTGATGGTGTCAGTCTGGTGTCAGCCTCGCCTCGTGATGGGGTCAGTCTGGTGTCAGCCTCGCCCAGTGACGGGGTCAGTCTGGTGTCAGCCTCGCCTCGTGATGGGGTCAGACTGGTGTCAGCCTCGGCCTCGTGATGGGGTCAGTCTGGTGTCAGCCTCGCCTAGTGATGGGGTCAGTCTGGTGTCAGCCTCACATCATGATGGGGTCAGTCTGGTGTCAGCCTCGCCCCGTGACGGGGTCAGTCTGGTGTCAGCCTCGCCTCGTGATGGGGTCAGTCTGGTGTCAGCCTCGCTCGTGATGGGGTCAGTCAGGTGTCAGCCTCGCCTCGTGATGGGGTCAGACTGGTGTCAGCCTCACATCATGATGGGGTCAGTCTGGTGTCAGCCTCGCCTCGTTATGTGGTCAGTCTGGTGTCAGCCTCGCCTCGAGATGGTGTCAGTCTGGTATAAGCCTCGCCTAGTGATAGGGTCAGTCTGGTGTCAGCCTCGCCTCGTGATGGGGTCAGTCTGGTGTCAGCCTCACATCATGATGGTGTCAGTCTGGTGTAAGCCTCGCCTCGTGGTGGGATCAGTCCGGTGTCAGCCTCGCCTCGTGATGGGGTCAGTCTGGTGTCAGCCTCGCCTCGTGATGGTGTCAGTCTGGTGTAAGCCTCACTTCGTGATGGTGTCAGTCTGGTGTCAGCCTGGCCTCGTGATGGGGTCAGTCTGGTGTCAGCCTCGCCTCGTGATGGGGTCAGTCTGGTGTCAGCCTCGCCTCGTGATGGGGTCAGTCTGGTGTCAGCCTCGCCTCGTGATGGGTTCAGTCTGGTGTCAGCTTCGCCTCGTGATGGGGTCAGTCTGGTGTCAGTCTCGCCTCTTGATGGGGTCAGTCTGGTGTCAGCCTCACATCGTGATGCTGTCAGTCTGGTGTCAGCCTCGCCTCGTAATGGGGTCAGTCCGGTGTCAGTCTCGCCTCGTGATGGTGTCAGTCTGGTGTCAGCCTCACCTCGTGATGGGGTCAGTCCGGTGTCAGCCTCGCCTCGTGATGGGGTCAGTCCGGTGTCAGTCTCGCCTCGTGATGGGGTCAGTCTGGTGTCAGCCTCGCCTCGTGATGGGGACAGTCTGGTGTCAGCCTCGCCTCGTGATGGGGTCAGTCTGGTGTCAGCCTCGCCTCGTGATGGGGTCAGTCTGGTGTCAGCCTCACATCATGATGGTGTCAGTCTGGTGTCCAGCCTCACCTCGTGATGGGGTCAGTCTGGTGTCAGCCTCACATCATGATGGTGTCAGTCTGGTGTCAGCCTCACCTCATGATGGGGTCAGTCTGGTGTCAGCCTCGCCTCGTGATGGGGTCAGTCTGGTGTCAGCCTCGCCTCGTGATGAGGTCAGTCTGGTGTCAGCCTCACATCATGATGGTGTCAGTCTGGTGTTAGCCTCGCCTCGTGATGGGGTCAGTCTGGTGTCAGTCTCGACTCGTGATGGTGTCAGTCTGGTGTCAGCCTCGCCTCGTGATGGGGTCAGTCTGGTGTCAGCCTCGCCTCGTGATGGGGTCAGTCTGGTGTCAGCCTCGCCTCGTGATGGGTCAGTCTGGTGTCAGCCTCGCCTCGTGATGGGGTCAGTCTGGTGTCAGCCTCGCCTCGTGATGGGGTCAGTCTGGTGTCAGCCTCACCACGTGATGGGGGCAGTCTGGTGTCAGCCTCAACATCATGATGGTGTCAGGCTGGTGTCAGCCTCGCCTCGTGATGGGGTCAGTCTGGTGTCAGTCTCACATCATAATGGTGTCAGTCTGGTATCAGCCTCGCCTCGTGATGGGGTCAGTCTGGTGTCAGCCTTGCCTCGTGATGGGGTCAGTCTGGTGTCACCCTTGCCTCGTGATGGGGTCAGTCTGGTGTCAGCCTCGCCTCGTGATGGGGTCAGTCTGGTGTCAGCCTCACATCGTGATGGTGTCAGTCAGGTGTCAGCCTCGCCTCGTGATGGGGTCAGTCTGGTGTCAGCCTCGCCTCGTGATGGGGTCAGTCTGGTGTCAGCCTCGCCTAGTGATGGGGTCAGTCTGGTGTCAGCCTCACATCGTAATGGTGTCAGTCTGGTGTCAGCCACGTCTCGTGATGGGGTCAGTCTGGTGTCAGCCTCGCCCCGTGATGGGGTCAGTCTGGTGTCAGCCTCACATCATCATGGGGTCAGTCTGGTGTCAGTCTCGCCTCGTGATGGGGTCAGTCTGGTGTCAGCCTCGCCTCATGATGGGGTCAGTCTGGTGTCAGTCTCGCCTCGTGATGGGGTCAGTCTGGTGTCATTCTCGCCTCGTGATGAGGTCAGTCTGGATTCAGCCTCACATCATGATGGTGTCAGTCTGGTGTCAGCCTCGCCTCAGGGTGGGGTCAGTCTGGTGTCAGCCTCACATCATGATGGTGTCAGTCTGGTGTCAGCCTCGCCTTATGATGGGGTCAGTCTGGTGTCAGCCTCGCCTCGTGATGGGGTCAGTCTGGTGTCAGCCTCACATTATGATGGTGTCAGCTGGTGTCAGCCTCACCTCGTGATGGGGTCAGTCTGATGTCAGCCTCACATCATGATGGTGTCAGTCTGGTGTCAGCCTCGCCTCGTGATGGGGTCAGTCTGGTGTCAGCCTCGCCTAGTGATGGGGTCAGTCTGGTGTCAGCCTCGCCTCGTGATGGTGTCAGTCTGGTGTCAGCCTCGCCTCGTGATGGGGTCAGTCTGGTGTCAGCCCCGCCTCGTGATGGGGTCAGTCTGGTGTCAGCCTCGCCTCGTAATGGGGTCAGTCTGGTGTCAGCCTCGTCTCGTGAGGGGGTCAGTCTGGTGTCAGTCTCGCCTCGTGATGGGGTCAGTCTGGTGTCAGTCTCACATCATGATGGTGTCAGTCTGGTGTCAGCCACGCCTAGTGATGGGGTCAGTCTGGTGTCAGCATCGCCTCGTGATGGTGTCAGTCTGGTGTCAGCCTCGCCTCGTGATGGTGTCAGTCTGGTGTCAGCCTCACCGCGTGATGGGGTCAGTCTGGTGTCACCCTTGCCTCGTGATGGGGTCAGTCTGGTGTCAGCCTCGCCTCGTGATGGGGTCAGTCTGGTGTCAGCATCGCCTCGTGATGGGGTCAGTCTGGTGTCAGCCTCACATCATGATGGGGTCAGTCTGGTGTCAGTCTCGCCTCGTGATGAGGTCAGTCTGGTGTCAGTCTCGCCTCGTAATGGGGTCAGTCTGGTGTCAGCCTCGCTCCGTGACGTGGTCAGTCTGGTGTCAGCCTCGCCTCGTGATGGTGTCAGTCTGGTGTCAGCCTCGCCTAGTGATAGGGTCAGTCTGGTGTCAGCCTCGCCTCGTGATGGGTTCAGTCTGGTGTAAGCCTCACTTCATGATGGTTTCAGTCCGGTGTCAGCCTCGCCTCGTGATGGGGTCAGTCTGGTGTCAGTCTCGCATCGTGATGGGGTCAGTCTGGTTTCAGCTTCACATCATGATGGTGTCAGTCTGGTGTCAGCCTCTCCTCGTGATGGGGTCAGTCTGGTGTCAGCCTCGCCTCGTGCTGGGGTCAGTCTGGTGTCAGCCTCACATCGTGATGGTGTCAGTCTGGTGTCAGCCTCGCCTCGTGATGGGGTCAGTCTGGTGTCAGCCTCGCCTCGTGATGGGGTCAGTCTGGTGTCAGCCTCGCTCCGTGACGGGGTCAGTCTGGTGTCAGCCTCGCCTCGTGATGGTGTCAGTCTGGTGTCAGCCTCGCCTAGTGATAGGGTCAGTCCTGTGTCAGCCTCGCCTCGTGATGGGTTCAGTCTGGTGTAAGCCTCACTTCATGATGGTTTCAGTCCGGTGTCAGCCTCGCCTCGTGATGGGGTCAGTCTGGTGTCAGTCTCGCCTCGTGATGGGGTCAGTCTGGTTTCAGCTTCACATCATGATGGTGTCAGTCTGGTGTCAGCCTCTCCTCGTGATGGGGTCAGTCTGGTGTCAGCCTTGCCTCGTGATGGTGTCAGTCTAGTGTCAGCCTCGCCTCGTGATGGTGTCAGTCTGGTGTCAGCCTCACCTCGTGACGGGGTCAGTCTGGTGTCAGCCTCACATCATGATGGTGTCAGTCTGGTGTCAGCCTTGCCTTGTGATGGGGTCAGTCTGGTGTCAGCCTCACATCATGATGGTGTCAGTCTGGTGTCAGCCTCGCCTCGTGATGGGGTCAGTCTGGTGTCAGCATCGCCTCGTGATGGGGTCAGTCTAGTGTCAGCCTCGCCTCGTGATGGGGTCAGTCTAGTGTCAGCCTCGCCTCGTGATGGTGTCAGTCTTGTGTCAGCCTCGCCTCGTGATGGGGTCAGTCTAGTGTCAGCCTCGCCTCGTGATGGGGTCAGTCTTGTGTCAGCCTCACATCATGATGGTGTCAGTCTGGTGTCAGCATCGCCTCGTGATGGTGTCAGTCTGGTGTCAGCCTCGCCTCGTGATGGTGTCAGTCTGGTGTCAGCCTCGCATCGTGATGGTGTCAGTCTGGTGTCAGCCTCGCCTCGTGATGGGGTCAGTCTGGTGTCAGCCTCGCCTCGTGATGGTGTCAGTCTGGTGTGAGCCTCGCCTCGTGATGGGGTCAGTCTGGTGTCAGCCTAGCCTCGTGCTGGGGTCAGTCTGGTGTCAGCCTCACATCGTGATGGTGTCAGTCTGGTGTCAGCCTCGCCTTGTGATGGGGTCAGTCTGGTGTCAGCCTCGCCTCGTGATGGGGTCAGTCTGGTGTCAGCCTCTCCTCGTGATGGGGTCAGTCTGGTGTCAGCCCCGCCTCGTGATGTGGTCAGTCTGGTGTCAGCCTCGCCTCGAGATGGTGTCAGTCTGGTGTCAGCCTCACCTCGTGATAGGGTCAGTCTGGTGTCAGTCTCGCCTCGTGATAGGGTCAGTCTGGTGTCAGCCTCACATCATGATGGTGTCAGTCTGGTGTCAGCCTTGCCTCGTGATGGTGTCAGTCTGGTGTTAGCCTCGCCTCGTGATGGGGTCAGTCTGGTGTCAGCCTCGCCTCGTGATGGGGTCAGTCTGGTGTCAGCCTCGCCTCGTGATGGTGTCAGTCTGGTGTCAGCCTCGCCTAGTGATGGGGTCAGTCTGGTGTCAGCATCGCCTCGTGATGGTGTCAGTCTGGTGTCAGCCTCGCCTCGTGATGGTGTCAGTCTGGTGTCAGCCTCACCTCGTGATGGGGTCAGTCTGGTGTCAGCCTCGCCTCGTGATGAGGTCAGTCTGGTGTCAGCCTCACATCATGATGGTGTCAGTCTGGTGTCAGCCTTGCCTCATGATGGGGTCAGTCTGGTGTCAGCCTCACCTCATGATGGGGTCAGTCTGGTTTCAGCCTCGCCTCGTGATGGGGTCAGTCTGGTGTCAGCCTCGCCTCGTGATGAGGTCAGTCTGGTGTCAGCCTCACATCATGATGGTGTCAGTCTGGTGTCAGCCTCGCCTCGTGATGGGGTCAGTCTGGTGTCAGCCTCACCACGTGATGGGGTCAGTCTGGTGTCAGCCTCACATTATTATGGTGTCAGTCTGGTGTCAGCCTCGCCTCGTGATGGGGTCAGTCTGGTGTCAGCCTCGCCTCGTGATGGGGTCAGTCTGGTGTCAGCCTCGCCTCGTGATGGGGTCAGTCTGGTGTCAGCCTCGCCTAGTGATGGGGTCAGTCTGGTGTCAGCCTCACATCATGATGGGGTCAGTCTGGTGTCAGCCACGTCTCGTGATGGTGTCAGTCTGGTGTCAGCCTCGCCTCGTGATGGGGTCAGTCTGGTGTCAGCCTCGCCCCGTGACGGGGTCAGTCTGGTGTCAGCCTCGCCTCGTGATGGGGTCAGACTGGTGTCAGCCTCGCCTCGTGATGGGGTCAGTCTGGTGTCAGCCTCGCCTAGTGATGGGGTCAGTCTGGTGTCAGCCTCACATCATGATGGGGTCAGTCTGGTGTCAGCCACGTCTCGTGATGGTGTCAGTCTGGTGTCAGCCTCGCCCCGTGACGGGGTCAGTCTGGTGTCAGCCTCGCCTCGTGATGGGGTCAGTCTGGTGTCAGCCTCGCCTCGTGATGGGGTCAGTCAGGTGTCAGCCTCGCCTCGTGATGGGGTCAGACTGGTGTCAGCCTCACATCATGATGGGGTCAGTCTGGTGTCAGCCTCGCCTCGTTATGTGGTCAGTCTGGTGTCAGCCTCGCCTCGAGATGGTGTCAGTCTGGTATAAGCCTCGCCTAGTGATAGGGTCAGTCTGGTGTCAGCCTCGCCTCGTGATGGGGTCAGTCTGGTGTCAGCCTCACATCATGATGGTGTCAGTCTGGTGTCAGCCTCGCCTCGTGGTGGGATCAGTCCGGTGTCAGCCTCGCCTCGTGATGGGGTCAGTCTGGTGTCAGCCTCGCCTCGTGATGGTGTCAGTCTGGTGTAAGCCTCACTTCGTGATGGTGTCAGTCTGGTGTCAGCCTCGCCTCGTGATGGGGTCAGTCTGGTGTCAGCCTCGCCTCGTGATGGGGTCAGTCTGGTGTCAGCCTCGCCTCGTGATGGGGTCAGTCTGGTGTCAGCCTCGCCTCGTGATGGGTTCAGTCTGGTGTCAGCTTCGCCTCGTGATGGGGTCAGTCTGGTGTCAGTCTCGCCTCTTGATGGGGTCAGTCTGGTGTCAGCCTCACATCGTGATGCTGTCAGTCTGGTGTCAGCCTCGCCTCGTAATGGGGTCAGTCCGGTGTCAGTCTCGCCTCGTGATGGTGTCAGTCTGGTGTCAGCCTCACCTCGTGATGGGGTCAGTCCGGTGTCAGCCTCGCCTCGTGATGGGGTCAGTCCGGTGTCAGTCTCGCCTCGTGATGGGGTCAGTCTGGTGTCAGCCTCGCCTCGTGATGGGGTCAGTCTGGTGTCAGCCTCGCCTCGTGATGGGGTCAGTCTGGTGTCAGCCTCACATCGTGATGGTGTCAGTCAGGTGTCAGCCACGTCTCGTGATGGGGTCAGTCTGGTGTCAGCCTCGCCTCGTGATGGGGTCAGTCTGGTGTCAGCCTCGCCTCGTGATGGGGTCAGTCTGGTGTCAGCCTCGCCTCGTGATGGGGTCAGTCTGGTGTCAGCCTCACATCGTAATGGTGTCAGTCTGGTGTCAGCCTCACATCATGATGGTGTCAGTCTGGTGTTAGCCTCGCCTCGTGATGGGGTCAGTCTGGTGTCAGTCTCGACTCGTGATGGTGTCAGTCTGGTGTCAGCCTCGCCTCGTGATGGGGTCAGTCTGGTGTCAGCCTCGCCTCATGATGGGGTCAGTCTGGTGTCAGTCTCGCCTCGTGATGGGGTCAGTCTGGTGTCATTCTCGCCTCGTGATGAGGTCAGTCTGGATTCAGCCTCACATCATGATGGTGTCAGTCTGGTGTCAGCCTCGCCTCAGGATGGGGTCAGTCTGGTGTCAGCCTCACATCATGATGGTTTCAGTCTGGTGTCAGCCTCGCCTCATGATGGGGTCAGTCTGGTGTCAGCCTCGCCTCGTGATGGGGTCAGTCTGGTGTCAGCCTCACATCATGATGGTGTCAGGCTGGTGTCAGCCTCGCCTCGTGATGGTGTCAGTCTGGTGTCAGCCTCGCCTCATGATGGGGTCAGTCTGGTGTCAGCCTCGCCTAGTGATGGGGTCAGTCTGGTGTCAACCTCACATCATGAAGGGGTCAGTCTGGTGTCAGCCTCGCCTAGTGATGGGGGCAGTCTGGTGTCAGCATCGCCTCGTGATGGTGTCAGTCTGGTGTCAGCCTGGCCTCGTGATGGGGTCATTCTGGTGTCAGCCTCGCCTCGTGATGGGGTCAGTCTGGTGTCAGCCTCACATCATGATGGTGTCAGTCAGGTGTCAGCCTCGACTCGTGATGGGGTCAGTCTGGTGTCAGCCTCACATCATGATGGGGTCAGTCTGGTGTCAGTCTCGCCTCGTGATGGGGTCAGTCTGGTGTCAGTCTCGCCTCGTGATGGGGTCAGTCTGGTGTCAGCCTCGCCCCGTGATGGGGTCAGTCTGGTGTCAGCCTCACATCATCATGGGGTCAGTCTGGTGTCAGTCTCGCCTCGTGATGGGGTCAGTCTGGTGTCAGTCTCGCCTCATGATGGGGTCAGTCTGGTGTCAGTCTCGCCTCGTGATGGGGTCAGTCTGGTGTCAGTCTCGACTCGTGATGCGTGATGGGGTCAGTCTGGTGTCAGCCTCACATCATGATGGTGTCAGTCTGGTGTCAGCCTCGCCTCGTTATGGTGTCAGTCTGGTGTCAGCTTCGCCTCGTGATGGGGTCAGTCTGGTGGCAGCCTCGCCTCGTGATGGGGTCAGTCTGGTGTCAGTCTCGCCTCGTGATGGTGTCAGTCTGGTGTCAGCCTCGCCTCATGATGGGGTCAGTCTGGTGTCAGTCTCGCTTCGTGATGGGGCCAGTCTGGTGTCAGTCTCGCCTCGTGATGAGGTCAGTCTGGATTCAGCCTCACATCATGATGGTGTCAGTCTGGTGTCAGCCTCGCCTCAGGATGGGGTCAGTCTGGTGTCAGCCTCACATCATGATGGTGTCAGTCTGGTGTCAGCCTCGCCTCATGATGGGGTCAGTCTGGTTTCAGCCTCGCCTCGTGATGGGGTCAGTCTGGTGTCAGCCTCACCTCGTGATGGGGTCAGTCTGGTGTCATCCTCACATCATGATGGTGTCAGTCTGGTGTCAGCCTCACCTCGTGATGGGGTCAGTCCCGTGTCAGTCTCGCCTCGTGATGGGGTCAGTCTGGTGTCAGCCTCACCTCGTGATGGGGTCAGTCTGATGTCAGCCTCACATCATGATGGTGTCAGTCTGGTGTCAGCCTCGCCTCGTGATGGTGTCAGTATGTTTTCAGGCTCGCCTCGTGATGGGGTCAGTCTGGTGTCAGCTTCGCCTAGTGATGGGGTCAGTCTGGTGTCAGCCTCGCCTCGTGATGGTGTCAGTCTGGTGTCAGCCTCGCCTCATGATTGGGTCAGTCTGGTGTCAGCCCCGCCTCGTGATGGGGTCAGTCTGGTGTCAGCCTCGCCTCATAATGGGGTCAGTCTGGTGTCAGCCTCGCCTCGTGAGGGGGTCAGTCTGGTGTCAGTCTCGCCTCGTGATGGGGTTAGTCTGGTGTCAGTCTCGCCTCGTGATGGGGTCAGTCTGGTGTCAGTCTCGCCTCGTGATGGGGTCAGTCTGGTGTCAGCCTCACATCATGATGGTGTCAGTCTGGTGTCAGCCACGCCTAGTGATGGGGTCAGTCTGGTGTCAGCATCGCCTCGTGATGGTGTCAGTCTGGTGTCAGCCTCGCCTCGTGATGGTGTCAGTCTGGTGTCAGCCTCACCTCGTGATGGGGTCAGTCTGGTGTCAGCCTCGCCTCGTGATGAGGTCAGTCTGGTGTCAGCCTCACATCATGATGGTGTCAGTCTGGTGTCAGCCTCGCCTCGCGATGGGGTCAGTCTGGTGGCAGCCTCGCCTCGTGATGGGGTCAGTCTGGTGTCAGTCTCGCCTCGTGATGGGGTCAGTCTGGTGTCAGCCTCACATCATGATGGTGTCAGTCTGGTGTCAGCCACGCCTAGTGATGGGGTCAGTCTGGTGTCAGAATCGCCTCGTGATGGTGTCAGTCTGGTGTCAGCCTCGCCTCGTGATGGTGTCAGTCTGGTGTCAGCCTCACCTCGTGATGGGGTCAGTCTGGTGTCAGCCTCGCCTCGTGATGAGGTCAGTCTGGTGTCAGCCTCACATCATGATGGTGTCAGTCTGGTGTCAGCCTCGCCTCGCGATGGGGTCAGTCTGGTGTCAGCCTCACATCATGATGGTGTCAGTCTGGTGTCAGCCTCGCCTCGTGATGGGGTCAGTCTGGTGTCAGCCTCGCCTAGTGATGGAGTCAGTCTGCTGTCAGCCTCGCCTCGTGATGGGCTCAGTCTGGTGTCAGCCTCACATCATGATGGGGTCAGTCTGGTGTCAGCCACGCCTCGTGATGGTGTCAGTCTGGTGTCAGCCTCGTCTCGTGATGGGGTCAGTCTGGTGTCAGCCTCGCCTCGTGATGGGGTCAGTCTGGTGTCAGTCTCGTCTCGTGATGGGGTCAGTCTGGTGTCAGCCTCGCCTCTTGATGGGGTCAGTCTGGTGTCAGTCTCGTCTCGTGATGGGGTCAGTCTTGTGTCAGCCTCGCCTAGTGATGGGGTCAGTCTGCTGTCAGCCTCGCCTCATGATGGGCTCAGTCTAATGTCAGCCTCACATCATGATGGGGTCAGTCTGGTGTCAGTCTCGCATCGTGATGGGGTCAGTCTGGTGTCAGTCTCGCCTCGTGATGGGGTCAGTCTGGTGTCAGCTTCGCCTCGTGATTGGGTCAGTCTGGTGTCAGTCTCGCCTCGTGATGGGGTCAGTCTAGTGTCAGCCTCGCCTCATGATTGGGTCAGTCTGGTGTCAGTCTCGCCTAGTGATGGTGTCAGTCTGGTGTCAGTCTCGCTTCGTGATGGGGTCAGTCTGGTGTCAGCCTCGCTCCGTGACAGGGTCAGTCTGGTGTCAGCCTCACATCATGATGGTGTCAATCTGGTGTCAGCTTCGCCTTGTGATGGTGTCAGTCTGGTGTCAGCCTCGCCTCGTGATGGGGTAAGTCTGGTGTCAGCATCGCCTCGTGATGGGGTCAGTCTGGTGTCAGCCTCGCCTCGTGATGGGGTCAGTCTGGTGTCAGTGTCGCCTCGTGATGGAGTCAGTCTGGTGTCAGCCTCGTCCCGTGATGAGGTCCGTCTGGTGTCAGCCTCACATCATGATGGTGTCAATCTGGTGTCAGCTTCGCCTTGTGATGGTGTCAGTCTGGTGTCAGCCTTGCCTCGTGATGGGGTAAGTCTGGTGTCAGTCTCGCCTCGTGATGGGGTCAGTCTGGTGTCAGCCTCGCCTCGTGATGGGGTCAGTCTGGTGTCAGCCTCGCCTCGTGATGGGGTTAGTCTGGTGTCAGCCTCTCCTAGTGATGGGGTCAGTCTGCTTTCAGCCTCGCCTCGTGATGGGCTCAGTCTGGTGTCAGCCTCACATCATGATGGGGTCAGTCTGGTGTCAGTCTCGCCTCGTGATGGGGTCAGTCTGGTGTCAGTCCCGCCTCGTGATGGGGTCAGTCTGGTGTCAGCTTCGCCTCATGATGGGGTCAGTCTGGTGTCAGTCTCGCCTCGTGATGGGGTCAGTCTAGTGTCAGCCTCTCCTCGTGATTGGGTCAGTCTCGCCTAGTGATCGTGTCAGTCTGGTGTCAGTCTCGCCTCGTGATGGGGTCAGTCTGGTGTCAGCCTCGCTCCGTGACGGGGTCAGTCTGGTGTCAGCCTCACATCATGATGGTGTCAATCTGGTGTCAGCTTCGCCTTGTGATGGTGTCAGTCTGGTGTCAGCCTCGCCTCGTGATGTGGTCAGTCTGGTGTCAGCATCGCCTCGTGATGGGGTCAGTCTGGTGTCAGCCTCACATCATGATGGTGTCAGTCTGGTGTCAGCCTCGCCTCGTGATGGGGTCAGTCCGGTGTCAGCCTCGCTAGTGATGGGGTCAGTCTGGTGTCAGCCTCGCTTTTGATGGGGTCAGTCTGGTGTCAGCCTATCCTCGTGATGGGGTCAGTCTGGTGTCAGCCTCGCTAGTGATGGGGTCAGTCTGGTGTCAGCCTCGCCTAGTGATGGGGTCAGTCTGGAGTCAGCCTCGCCTCGTGACGGTGTCAGTCTGTTGTCAGCCTCGCCTCGTGATGGGGTCAGTCTGGTGTCAGCCCCGCCTCGTGATGAGGTCAGTCTGGTGTCAGCCTCGCCTCGTGATGGTGTCAGTCTGGTGTCAGCCTCGCCTCGTGATGGGGTCAGTCTGGTGTCAGCCTCGCCTCGTGATGGGGTCAGTGTGGTGTCAGCCTCGCCTCGTGATGGGGTCAGTCTGGTGTCAGCCTCGCCTCGTGATGGGGTCAGTCTGGTGTCAGCCTCGCCTCGTGATGGTGTCAGTCTGGTGTCAGCCTCACATCGTGATGGTGTCAGTCTGGTGTCAGCCTCGCCTCGTGATGGGGTCAGTCTGGTGTCAGCCTCGCCTCGTGATGGGGTCAGTCTGGTGTAAGTCTCGCCTAGTGATGGGGTCAGTCTGGTGTCAGCCTCAAATCATGATGGTGTCAGTCTGGTGTCAGCCTCGCCTCGTGATGGTGTCAGTCTGGTGTCAGCCTTGCCTCATGATGGGGTCTGTCTGGTGTCAGCCTCGCCTAGTGATGGGGTCAGGCTGGTGTCAGCCTCGCCTCGTGATGGGGTCAGTCTGGTGTCAGCCTCGCCTCGTGATGGTGTCAGTCTGGTGTCAGCCTCGCCTCGTGATGGGGTCAGTCTGGTGTCAGTCTCGCCTCGTGATGGGGTCAGTCTGGTGTCAGCCTCACATCGTGATGGTGTCAGTCTGGTGTCAGCCTCGCCTAGTGATGGGGTCAGTCTGGTGTCAGTCTCGCCTCGTGATGGGGTCAGTCTTGTGTCAGCTTCGCCTCGTGATGGGGTCAGTCTGGTGTCAGTCTCGCCTCGTGATGGGGTCAGTCTAGTGTCAGCCTCGCCTCATGATTGGGTCAGTCTGGTGTCAGTCTCGCCTAGTGATGGTGTCAGTCTGGTGTCAGTCTCGCCTCGTAATGGGGTCAGTCTGGTGTCAGCCTCGCTCCGTGACAGGGTCAGTCTGGTGTCAGCCTCACATCATGATGGTGTCAATCTGGTGTCAGCTTCGCCTTGTGATGGTGTCAGTCTGGTGTCAGCCTTGCCTCGTGATGGGGTAAGTCTGGTGTCAGTCTCGCCTCGTGATGGGGTCAGTCTGGTGTCAGCCTCGCCTCGTGATGGGGTCAGTCTGGTGTCAGCCTCGCCTCGTGATGGGGTTAGTCTGGTGTCAGCCTCTCCTAGTGATGGGGTCAGTCTGCTTTCAGCCTCGCCTCGTGATGGGCTCAGTCTGGTGTCAGCCTCACATCATGATGGGGTCAGTCTGGTGTCAGTCTCGCCTCGTGATGGGGTCAGTCTGGTGTCAGTCTCGCCTCGTGATGGGGTCAGTCTGGTGTCAGGTTCGCCTCATGATGGGGTCAGTCTGGTGTCAGTCTCGCCTCGTGATGGGGTCAGTCTAGTGTCAGCCTCGCCTCGTGATTGGGTCAGTCTCGCCTAGTGATCGTGTCAGTCTGGTGTCAGTCTCGCCTCGTGATGGGGTCAGTCTGGTGTCAGCCTCGCTCCGTGACGGGGTCAGTCTGGTGTCAGCCTCACATCATGATGGTGTCAATCTGGTGTCAGCTTCGCCTTGTGATGGTGTCAGTCTGGTGTCAGCCTCGCCTCGTGATGTGGTCAGTCTGGTGTCAGCATCGCCTCGTGATGGGGTCAGTCTGGTGTCAGCCTCACATCATGATGGTGTCAGTCTGGTGTCAGCCTCGCCTCGTGATGGGGTCAGTCCGGTGTCAGCCTCGCTAGTGATGGGGTCAGTCTGGTGTCAGCCTCGCTTTTGATGGGGTCAGTCTGGTGTCAGCCTATCCTCGTGATGGGGTCAGTCTGGTGTCAGCCTCGCCTCATGATGGGGTCAGTCCGGTGTCCGCCTCGCCTAGTGATGGGGTCAGTCTGGTGTCAGCCTCGCCTCGTGATGGGGTCAGTCTGGTGTCAGCCTCGCTAGTGATGGGGTCAGTCTGGTGTCAGCCTCGCCTAGTGATGGGGTCAGTCTGGAGTCAGCCTCGCCTCGTGACGGTGTCAGTCTGGTGTCAGCCTCGCCTCGTGATGGGGTCAGCCTGGTGTCAGCCCCGCCTCGTGATGAGGTCAGTCTGGTGTCAGCCTCGCCTCGTGATGGTGTCAGTCTGGTGTCAGCCTCGCCTCGTGATGGGGTCAGTCTGGTGTCAGCCTCGCCTCGTGATGGGGTCAGTGTGGTGTCAGCCTCGCCTCGTGATGGGGTCAGTCTGGTGTCAGTCTCGCCTCGTGATGGGGTCAGTCTGGTGTCAGCCTCGCCTCGTGATGGGGTCAGTCTGGTGTCATAATCACATTATGATGGTGTCAGTCTGGAGTCAGCCTCGCCTCGTGATGGTGTCAGTCTGGTGTCAGCCTCGCCTCGTGATGGGGTCAGTCTGGTGTCAGCCTCGCCTAGTGATGGGGTCAGTCTGGTGTCAGCCTCACATCATGATGGGGTCAGTCTGGTGTCAGCCACGCCTCGTGATGGTGTCAGTCTGGTGTCAGCCTCGCCTCGTGATGGGGTAAGTCTGGTGTCAGCCTCGCCCCGTGATGGGGTCAGTCCTGTGTCAGTCTCGCCTCGTGATGGCGTCAGTCTGGTGTCTGCCTCGCCTCGTGATGGGGTCAGTCTGGTGTCAGCCTCGCCCCGTGACGGGGTCAGTCTGGTGTCAGCCTCACATCATGATGGTGTAAGTCTGGTGTCAGCTTCGCCTTGTGATGGTGTCAGTCTGGTGTCAGCCTTGCCTCGTGATGGGGTAAGTCTGGTGTCAGTCTTGCCTCGTGATGGGGTCAGTCTGGTGTCAGCCTCGCCTCGTGATGGGGTCAGGCTGGTGTCAGCCTCGCCTCGTGATGGGGTCAGTCTGGTGTCAGCCTCGCCTCGCGATGGGGTCAGTCTGGTGTCAGCATCGCCTCGTGATGGTGTCAGTCTGGTGTCAGCCTCACATCATGATGGGGTCAGTCTGGAGTCAGTCTCGCCTCGTGATGGGGTCAGTCTGGTGTCAGTCTCGCCTCGTGATGGGGTCAGACTAGTGTCAGCCTCGCCCCGTGATGGGGTCAGTCTGGTGTCAGCCTCGCCTCGCGATGGGGTCAGTCTGGTGTCAGCATCGCCTCGTGATGGGGTCAGTCTGGTGTCAGCCTCACATCATGATGGGGTCAGTCTGGAGTCAGTCTCGCCTCGTGATGGGGTCAGTCTGGTGTCAGTCTCGCCTAGTGATGGGGTCAGTCTGGTGTCAGCCTCACATCATGATGGTGTCAGTCTGGTGTCAGCCTCGACTCGTGATGGTGTCAGTCTGGTGTCAGCCTCGCCTCGTGATGCTGTCAGTCTGGTGTCAGTCTCGCCTCGTGATGGGGTCAGTCTGGTGTCAGCCTCACATCATGATGGTGTCAGTCTGGTGTCAGCCTCGTCTCGTGATGGTGTCAGTCTGGTGTCAGCCACGCCTCGTGATGGGGTCAGTCTGGTGTCAGCCTCGCCTCGTGATGGGGTCAGTCTGGTGTCAGCCTCGCCTCGTGATGGGGTCAGTCTGGTGTCAGCCTCGCCTCGTGATGGGGTCAGTCTGGTGTCAGCCTCGCCTCGTGATGGGGGCAGTCTGGTGTCAGCCTTGCCTCGTGATGGGGTCAGTCTGGTGTCAGCCTCACATCATGATGGGGTCAGTCTGGTGTCAGTCTCGCCTCGTGACGGAGTCAGTCTGGTGTCAGCCTCGAGTAGTGATGGGGTTAGACTGGTGTCAGCCTCGCCCCGTGATGGGGTCAGTCTGGTGTCAGCCTCGCCTCGTGATGGAGTCAGTCTGGTGTCAGCCTCACTTCGTGATGGGGTCAGTCTGGTGTCAGCCTCACATCATGATGGGGTCAGTCTGGTGTCAGTCTCGCCTCATGATGGGGTTATTCTGGTGTCAGTCTCGCTTCGTGATGGAGTTATTCTGGTGTCAGTCTCGCCTCGTGATGGGGTCAGTCTGGTGTCATCCTCACATTATGATGGTGTCAGTCTGGAGTCAGCCTCGCCTCGTGATGGTGTCAGTCTGGTGTCAGCCTCGCCTCGTGATGGGGTCAGTCTGGTGTCAGCCTCGCCTAGTGATGGGGTCAGTCTGGTGTCAGCCTCACATCATGATGGGGTCAGTCTGGTGTCAGCCACGCCTCGTGATGGGGTCAGTCTGGTGTCAGCCTCGCCCCGTGACGGGGTCAGTCTGGTGTCAGCCTCACATCATGATGGTGTAAGTCTGGTGTCAGCTTCGCCTTGTGATGGTGTCAGTCTGGTGTCAGCCTTGCCTCGTGATGGGGTAAGTCTGGTGTCAGTCTTGCCTCGTGATGGGGTCAGTCTGGTGTCAGCCTCGCCTCGTGATGGGGTCAGGCTGGAGTCAGCCTCGCCTCGTGATGGGGTCAGTCTGGTGTCAGCCTCGCCTCGCGATGGGGTCAGTCTGGTGTCAGCATCGCCTCGTGATGGTGTCAGTCTGGTGTCAGCCTCACATCATGATGGGGTCAGTCTGGAGTCAGTCTCGCCTCGTGATGGGGTCAGTCTGGTGTCAGTCTCGCCTCGTGATGGGGTCAGACTAGTGTCAGCCTCGCCCCGTGATGGGGTCAGTCTGGTGTCAGCCTCGCCTCGCGATGGGGTCAGTCTGGTGTCAGCATCGCCTCGTGATGGGGTCAGTCTGGTGTCAGCCTCACATCATGATGGGGTCAGTCTGGAGTCAGTCTCGCCTCGTGATGGGGTCAGTCTGGTGTCAGTCTCGCCTAGTGATGGGGTCAGTCTGGTGTCAGCCTCACATCATGATGGTGTCAGTCTGGTGTCAGCCTCGACTCGTGATGGTGTCAGTCTGGTGTCAGCCTCGCCTCGTGATGCTGTCAGTCTGGTGTCAGTCTCGCCTCGTGATGGGGTCAGTCTGGTGTCAGCCTCACATCATGATGGTGTCAGTCTGGTGTCAGCCTCGTCTCGTGATGGTGTCAGTCTGGTGTCAGCCTCGCCTCGTGATGGGGTCAGTCTGGTGTCAGCCTCGCCTCGTGATGGGGTCAGTCTGGTGTCAGCCTCGCCTCGTGATGGGGTCAGTCTGGTGTCAGCCTCGCCTCGTGATGGGGTCAGTCTGGTGTCAGCCTCGCCTCGTGATGGGGGCAGTCTGGTGTCAGCCTTGCCTCGTGATGGGGTCAGTCTGGTGTCAGCCTCACATCATGATGGGGTCAGTCTGGTGTCAGTCTCGCCTCGTGTCGGAGTCAGTCTGGTGTCAGCCTCGAGTAGTGATGGGGTTAGACTGGTGTCAGCCTCGCCCCGTGATGGGGTCAGTCTGGTGTCAGCCTCGCCTCGTGATGGAGTCAGTCTGGTGTCAGCCTCACTTTGTGATGGGGTCAGTCTGGTGTCAGCCTCACATCATGATGGGGTCAGTCTGGTGTCAGTCTCGCCTCATGATGGGGTTATTCTGGTGTCAGTCTCGCCTCGTGATGGAGTTATTCTGGTGTCAGTCTCGCCTCGTGATGGGGTCAGTCTGGTGTCATCCTCACATTATGATGGTGTCAGTCTGGAGTCAGCCTCGCCTCGTGATGGTGTCAGTCTGGTGTCAGCCTCGCCTCGTGATGGGGTCAGTCTGGTGTCAGCCTCGCCTAGTGATGGGGTCAGTCTGGTGTCAGCCTCACATCATGATGGGGTCAGTCTGGTGTCAGCCACGCCTCGTGATGGTGTCAGTCTGGTGTCAGCCTCGCCTCGTGATGGGGTAAGTCTGGTGTCAGCCTCGCCCCGTGATGGGGTCAGTCCTGTGTCAGTCTCGCCTCGTGATGGCGTCAGTCTGGTGTCTGCCTCGCCTCGTGATGGGGTCAGTCTGGTGTCAGCCTCGCCCCGTGACGGGGTCAGTCTGGTGTCAGCCTCACATCATGATGGTGTCAGTCTGGTGTCAGCTTCGCCTTGTGATGGTGTCAGTCTGGTGTCAGCCTCGCCTCGTGATGGGGTAAGTCTGGTGTCAGTCTTGCCTCGTGATGGGGTCAGTCTGGTGTCAGCCTCGTGATGGGGTCAGGCTGGTGTCAGCCTCGCCTCGTGATGGGGTCAGTCTGGTGTCAGCCTCGCCTCGCGATGTGGTCAGTCTGGTGTCAGCATCGCCTCGTGATGGGGTCAGACTAGTGTCAGCCTCGCCCCGTGATGGGGTCAGTCTGGTGTCAGCCCCGCCTCGTGACGGGGTCAGTCTGGTGTCAGACTCGCCTCGTGAGGGGGTCAGTCTGGTGTCAGCCTCGCCTCGTGATGGTGTCAGTCTGGTGTCAGCCTCGCCTCGTGATGGGGTCAGTCTGGTGTCAGCCTCGCTTCGTGATGGGGTCAGTCTGGTGTCAGTCTCGCCTCGTGATGGGGTCAGTCTGGTGTCAGTCTCGCCTCATGATGGGGTCAGTCTGGTGTCAGTCTCGCCTAGTGATGGGGTCAGTCTGGTGTCAGTCTCGCCTAGTGATGGGGTCAGTCTGGTGTCAGCCTCACATCATGATGGTGTCAGTCTGGTGTCAGCCTCGACTCGTGATGGTGTCAGTCTGGTGTCAGCCTCGCCTCGTGATGCTGTCAGTCTGGTGTCAGTCTCGCCTCGTGATAGGGTCAGTCTGGTGTCAGCCTCACATCATGATGGTGTCAGTCTGGTGTCAGCCTCGTCTCGTGATGGTGTCAGTCTGGTGTCAGCCTCGCCTCGTGATGGGGTCAGTCTGGTGTCAGCCTCGCCTCGTGATGGGGTCAGTCTGGTGTCAGCCTCGCCTCGTGATGGGGTCAGTCTGGTGTCAGTCTCGCCTCGTGATGGTGTCAGTCTGGTGTCAGTCTCGCCTCGTGATGGGGTCAGTCTGGTGTCAGCCTCGTCCCGTGATGGGGTCAGTCTGGTGTCAGTCTCGCCTCGTGAAGGGGTCAGTCTGGTGTCAGTCTCGCCTCGTGATGGGGTCAGTCTGGTGTCAGCATCGCCTCGTGATGGGGTCAGTCTGGTGTCAGCCTCACATCGTGATGGGGTCAGTCTGGTGTCAGTCTCGCCTCGTGATGGTGTCAGTCTGGTGTCAGTCTCGCCTCGTGATGGGGTCAGTCTCGCCTCGTGATGGGGTCAGTCTGGTGTCAGTCTCGCCTCGTGATGGGGTCAGTCTGGTGTCAGCCTTGCCTCGTGATGGGGTCAGTCTGGTGTCAGCCTCGCCTCGTGATGGGGTCAGTCTGGTGTCAGTCTCGCCTCGTGATGGGGTCAGTCTGGTGTCAGCATCGCCTAGTGATGGTGTCAGTCTGGTGTCAGCCTCACATCATGATGGGGTCAGTGTGGTGTCAGTCTCGCCTCGTGATGGGGTCAGTCTGGTGGCAGTCTCGCCTCGTGATGGGGTTAGTCTGGTGTCAGCCTCGCCCCGTGATGGGGTCAGTCTGGTGTCAGCCTCGCCTCGTGATGGAGTCAGTCTGGTGTCAGCCTCACCTCGTGATGGGGTCAGTCTGGTGTCAGCCTCACATCATGATGGGGTCAGTCTGGTGTCAGCCTCGCCTCGTGATGGGGTCAGTCTTTTGTCAGCCTCGCCTTGTGATTGGGTCAGTCTGGTGTCAGCCTTGCCTCGTGACGGGGTCAGTCTGGTGTCAGCCTCGCCTCGTGATGGGGTCAGTCTGGTGTCAGCATCGCCTCTTGATGGGGTCAGTCTGCTGTCAGTCTCGTCTCGTGATGAGGTCAGTCTGGTGTCAGCCTCGCCCCGTGATGGGGTCAGTCTGGTGTCAGCCTCGCCCCGTGACGGGGTCAGTCTGGTGTCAGCCTCACATCATGATGGTGTCAATCTTGTGTCAGCTTCGCCTTGTGATGGTGTCAGTCTGGTGTCAGCCTCGCCTCGTGATGGGGTCAGTCTGGTGTCAGCCTCGCCTCGTGATGGGGTCAGTCTGGTGTCAGCCTCGCCTCGTGATGGGGTCAGTCTGGTGTCAGCCTCGCCTAGTGATGGGGTCAGTCTGGTGTCAGCCTCGCCTCGTGATGGGGTCAGTCTGGTGTCAGTCTCACCTCATGATGGGGTCAGTCTGGTGTCAGTCTCGCCTCGTGATGGGGTCAGTCTGGTGTCAGTCTCGCCTCGTGATGGGGTCAGTCTGGTGTCAGCCTCACATTATGATGGTGTCAGTCTGGTGTCAGCCTAGCCTCGTGATGGGGTCAGTCTGGTGTCAGTCTCGCCTCGTGATGGGGTCAGTCTGGTGTCAGCCTCGCCTCGTGATGGTGTCAGTCTGGTGTCAGCCTCACATCATGATGGTGTCAGTCTGGTGTCAGCCTCGCCTCGTGATGGGGTCAGTCCGGTGTCAGTCTCGCCTCGTGATGGGGTCAGTCTGGTGTCAGCCTTGCCTCGTGATGGTGTCAGTCTGGTTTCAGCCTCGCCTTGTGATTGGGTCAGTCTGGTGTCAGCCTTGCCTCGTGACGGGTTCAGTCTGGTTTCAGCCTCGCCTCGTGATGGGGTCAGTCTGGTGTCAGCCTCGGCTCTTGATGGTGTCAGTCTGGTGTCAGCCTCGCCTTGTGATTGGGTCAGTCTGGTGTCAGCCTTGCCTCGTGACGGGGTCAGTCTGGTGTCAGCCTCGCCTCGTGATGGGGTCAGTCTGGTGTCAGCCTCGCCTCTTGATGGGGTCAGTCTGGTGTCAGTCTCGTCTCGTGATGAGGTCAATCTGGTGTCAGCCTCGCCCCGTGATGGGGTCAGTCTGGTGTCAGCCTCGCCCCGTGACGGGGTCAGTCTGGTGTCAGCCTCACATCATGATGGTGTCAATCTTGTGTCAGCTTCGCCTTGTGATGGTGTCAGTCTGGTGTCAGCCTCGCCTCGTGATGGGGTCAGTCTGGTGTCAGCCTCGCCTCGTGATGGGGTCAGTCTGGTGTCAGCCTCGCCTCGTGATGGGGTCAGTCTGGTGTCAGCCTCGCCTAGTGATGGGGTCAGTCTGGTGTCAGCCTCGCCTCGTGATGGGGTCAGTCTGGTGTCAGTCTCGCCTCGTGATGGGGTCAGTCTGGTGTCAGTCTCGCCTCGTGATGGGGTCAGTCTGGTGTCAGCCTCACATTATGATGGTGTCAGTCTGGTGTCAGCCTCGCCTCGTGATGGGGTCAGTCTGGTGTCAGTCTTGCCTCGTGATGGGGTCAGTCCGGTGTCAGTCTCGCCTCGTGATGGGGTCAGTCTGGTGTCAGCCTTGCCTCGTGATGGTGTCAGTCTGGTTTCAGCCTCGCCTTGTGATTGGGTCAGTCTGGTGTCAGCCTTGCCTCGTGACGGGTTCAGTCTGGTTTCAGCCTCGCCTCGTGATGGGGTCAGTCTGGTGTCAGCCTCGGCTCTTGATGGGGTCAGTCTGGTGTCAGTCTCGTCTCGTGATGGGGTCAGTCTGGTGTCAGCCTCGCCCCGTGATGGGGTCAGTCTGGTGTCAGCCTCGCCCCGTGACGGGGTCAGTCTGGTGTCAGCCTCACATCATGATGGTGTCAATCTTGTGTCAGCTTCGCCTTGTGATGGTGTCAGTCTGGTGTCAGCCTCGCTTCGTGATGGGGTCAGTCTGGTGTCAGCCTCGCCTCGTGATGGGGTCAGTCTGGTGTCAGCCTCGCCTCGTGATGGGGTCAGTCTGGTGTCAGCCTCGCCTCGTGATGGGGTCAGTCTGGTGTCAGCCTCGCCTAGTGATGGGGTCAGTCTGGTGTCAGCCTCGCCTCATGATGGGGTCAGTCTGGTGTCAGTCTCGCCTCGTGATGGGGTCAGTCTGGTGTCAGTCTCGCCTCGTGATGGGGTCAGTCTGGTGTCAGTCTCGCCTCGTGATGGGGTCAGTCTGGTGTCAGCCTCACATTATGATGGTGTCAGTCTGGTGTCAGCCTCGCCTCGTGATGGTGTCAGTCTGGTGTCAGCATCATGATGGGGTCAGTCTGGTGTCAGCCACGTCTCGTGATGGTGTCAGTCTGGTGTCAGCCTCGCCTCGTGATGGGGACAGTCTGGTGTCAGCCTCGCCTCGTGATGGGGTCAGTCTGGTGTCAGCCTCGCCTCGTGATGGGGTCAGTCTGGTGTCAGCCTCACATCGTGATGGTGTCAGTCTGGTGTCAGCCTCGCCTCGTGATGGGGTCAGTCTGGTGTCAGCCTCGCCTCGTGATGGGGTCAGTCTGGTGTCAGCCTCGCCTCAAGATGGGGTCAGTCTGGTATAAGCCTCGCCTAGTGATAGGGTCAGTCTGGTGTCAGCCTCGCCTCGTGATGGGTTCAGTCTGGTGTCAGCCTCGCCTCGTGATGGGGTCAGTCTGGTGTCAGTCTCGCCTCTTGATGGGGTCAGTCTGGTTTCAGCCTCACATCGTGATGCTGTCAGTCTGGTGTCAGCCTCGCCTCGTGATGGTATCAGTCTCGTGTCAGCCTCACATCGTGATGGTGTCAGTCTGGTGTCAGCCTCGCCTCGTGATGGGGTCAGTCTGGTGTCAGCCTCGCCTCGTGATGGGGTCAGTCTGGTGTCAGCCTCGCCTCAAGATGGGGTCAGTCTTGTGTCAGCCTCGCCTCGTGATGGGGTCAGTCTGGTGTCAGCCTCGCCTCGTGATGGGGTCAGTCTGGTGTCAGCCTCGCCTCATGATGGGTTCAGTCTGGTGTCAGCCTTGCCTCGTGATGGTGTCAGTCTGATGTCAGCCTCGCCTCGTGATGGGGTCAGTCTGGTGTCAGCCTCGCCTCGTGATGGTGTCAGTCTGGTGTCAGCCTCGCCTCGTGATGAGGTCAGTCTGGTGTCAGCCTCACATCATGATGGTGTCAGTCTGGTGTCAGCCTCGCCTCGTGATGGGGTCAGTCTGGTGTCAGCCTCACATCATGATGGTGTCAGTCTGGTGTCAGCATCGCCTCGTGATGGTGTCAGTCAGGTGTCAGCATCGCCTCGTGATGGTGTCAGTCAGGTGTCAGCCTCGCCTCGTGATGGGGTCAGTCTGGTGTCAGCCTTGCCTCGTGATGGTGTCAGTCTGGTTTCAGCCTCGCCTTGTGATTGGGTCAGTCTGGTGTCAGCCTTGCCTCGTGACGGGTTCAGTCTGGTTTCAGCCTCGCCTCGTGATGGGGTCAGTCTGGTGTCAGCCTCGGCTCTTGATGGGGTCAGTCTGGTGTCAGTCTCGTCTCGTGATGGGGTCAGTCTGGTGTCAGCCTCGCCCCGTGATGGGGTCAGTCTGGTGTCAGCCTCGCCCCGTGACGGGGTCAGTCTGGTGTCAGCCTCACATCATGATGGTGTCAATCTTGTGTCAGCTTCGCCTTGTGATGGTGTCAGTCTGGTGTCAGCCTCGCTTCGTGATGGGGTCAGTCTGGTGTCAGCCTCGCCTCGTGATGGGGTCAGTCTGGTGTCAGCCTCGCCTAGTGATGGGGTCAGTCTGGTGTCAGTCTCGCCTCATGATGGGGTCAGTCTGGTGTCAGTCTCGCCTCGTGATGGGGTCAGTCTGGTGTCAGTCTCGCCTCGCCTCGTGATGGGGTCAGTCTGGTGTCAGTCTCGCCTCGTGATGGGGTCAGTCTGGTGTCAGCCTCACATTATGATGGTGTCAGTCTGGTGTCAGCCTCGCCTCGTGATGGTGTCAGTCTGGTGTCAGCCTCGCCTCGTGATGGGGTCAGTCTGGTGTCAGCCTCGCCTAGTGATGGGGTCAATCTGGTGTCAGCCTCACATCATGATGGGGTCAGTCTGGTGTCAGCCACATCTCGTGATGGTGTCAGTCTGGTGTCAGCCTCGCCTCGTGATGGGGACAGTCTGGTGTCAGCCTCGCCTCGTGATGGGGTCAGTCTGGTGTCAGCCTCGCCTCGTGATGGGGTCAGTCTGGTGTCAGCCTCGCCTCGTGATGGGGTCAGACTGGTGTCAGAATCACATCATGATGGGGTCAGTCTGGTGTCAGCCTCGCCTCGTTATGTGGTCAGTCTGGTGTCAGCCTCGCCTAGAGATGGTGTCAGTCTGGTATAAGCCTCGCCTAGTGATAGGGTCAGTCTGGTGTCAGCCTCGCCTCGTGATGGGTTCAGTCTGGTGTCAGCCTCGCCTCGTGATGGGGTCAGTCTGGTGTCAGTCTCGCCTCTTGATGGGGTCAGTCTGGTTTCAGCCTCACATCGTGATGCTGTCAGTCTGGTGTCAGCCTCGCCTCGTGATGGTGTCAGTCTCGTGTCAGCCTCACATCGTGATGGTGTCAGTCTGGTGTCAGCCTCGCCTCGTGATGGGGTCAGTCTGGTGTCAGCCTCGCCTCGTGATGGGGTCAGTCTGGTGTCAGCCTCGCCTCAAGATGGGGTCAGTCTTGTGTCAGCCTCGCCTCGTGATGGGGTCAGTCTGGTGTCAGCCTCGCCTCGTGATGGGGTCAGTCTGGTGTCAGCCTCGCCTCGTGATGGGTTCAGTCTGGTGTCAGCCTTGCCTCGTGATGGTGTCAGTCTGGTGTCAGCCTCACATCATGATGGTGTCAGTCTGGTGTCAGCCTCGCCTCGTGATGGGGTCAGTCCGGTGTCAGTCTCGCCTCGTGATGGGGTCAGTCTGGTGTCAGCCTCACCTCGTGATGGGGTCAGTCCGGTGTCAGCCTCGCCTCGTGATGGGGTCAGTCCGGTGTCAGTCTCGCCTCGTGATGGGGTTAGTCTGGTGTCAGCCTCGCCTCGTGATGGGGTCAGTCTGGTGTCAGCCTCGCCTCGTGATGGCGTCAGTCTGGTGTCAGCCTCGCCTAGTGATGGGGTCAGTCTGGTGTCAGCCTCACATCATGATGGTTTCAGTCAGGTGTCAGCCTCGCCTCGTGATGGGGTCAGTCTGGTGTCAGCCTCGCTTCGTGATGGGGTCAGTCTGGTGTCAGCCTCGCCTCGTGATGGGGTCAGTCTGGTGTCAGCCTCGCCTCGTGATGGGGTCAGTCTGGTGTCAGCCTCGCCTCATGATGGGGTCAGTCTGGTGTCAGCCTCGCCTCGTGATGGGGTCAGTCTGGTGTCAGCCTCGCCTCGTGATGGGGTCAGTCTGGTGTTAGCCTCGCCTCGTGATGGGGTCAGACTGGTGTCAGCCTCACATCATGATGGGGTCAGTCTGGTGTCAGCCTCGCCTCGTTATGTGGTCAGTCTGGTGTCAGCCTCGCCTCGAGATGGTGTCAGTCTGGTATCAGCCTCGCCTAGTGATAGGGTCAGTCTGGTGTCAGCCTCACATCATGATGGTGTCAGTCTGGTGTCAGCGTCGCCTCATGATGGGGTCAGTCTGGTGTCAGCCTCGCCTCGTGATGGGGTCAGTCTGGTGTCAGCCTCACATCATGATGGTGTCAGTCTGGTGTCAGCCTCGCCAAGTGATGGTGTCAGTCTGGTGTCAGCCTCGCCTCATGATGGGGTCAGTCTGGTGTCAGCCTCGCCTAGTGATGGGGTCAGTCTGGTGTCAACCTCACATCATGAAGGGGTCTGTCTGGTGTCAGCCTAGCCTAGTGATGGGGGCAGTCTGGTGTCAGCATCGCCTCGTGATGGTGTCAGTCTGGTGTCAGCTTCGCCTCGTGATGGTGTCAGTCTGGTGTCAGCCTCACCTCGTGATGGGGTCAGTCTGGTGTCAGCCTCGCCTCGTGATGGGGTCAGTCTGGTGTCAGCCTCACATCATGATGGGGTCAGTCTGGTGTCAGTCTCGCCTCGTGATGGGGTCAGTCTGGTGTCAGCCTCACATCATGATGGTGTCAGTCTGGTGTCAGCCTCGCCTCGTGATGGGGTCAGTCTGGTGTCAGCCTCACATCATGATGGTGTCAGTCTGGTGTCAGCATCGCCTCGTGATGGTGTCAGTCAGGTGTCAGCCTCGCCTCGTGATGGGGTCAGTCTGGTGTCAGCCTCGCCTCGTGATGGGGTCAGTCTGGTGTCAGCCTCGCCTAGTGATGGGGTCAATCTGGTGTCAGCCTCACATCATGATGGGGTCAGTCTGGTGTCAGCCACGTCTCGTGATGGTGTCAGTCTGGTGTCAGCCTCGCCTCGTGATGGGGACAGTCTGGTGTCAGCCTCGCCTCGTGATGGGGTCAGTCTGGTGTTAGCCTCGCCTCGTGATGGGGTCAGTCTGGTGTCAGCCTCGCCCCGTGATGGGGTCAGTCTGGTGTCAGCCTCGCCTCGTGATGGGGTCAGTCTGGTGTCAGCCTCGCCTCGTGATGGTGTCAGTCTGGTGTCAGCCTCGCCTAGTGATGGGGTCAGTCTGGTGTCAGCATCGCCTCGTGATGGTGTCAGTCTGGTGTCAGCCTCGCCTCGTGATGGTGTCAGTCTGGTGTCAGCCTCACCTCGTGATGGGGTCAGTCTGGTGTCAGCCTCGCCTCGTGATGAGGTCAGTCTGGTGTCAGCCTCACATCATGATGGTGTCAGTCTGGTGTCAGCCTCGCCTCGTGATGGGGTCAGTCTGGTGTCAGCCTCGCCTCGTGATGGTGTCAGTCTGGTGTCAGCCTCGCCTCGTGATGGTGTCAGTCTGGTGTCAGCCTCGCCTCGTGATGGGGTCAGTCTGTTGTCAGTCTCACATCATGATGGTGTCAGTCTGGTGTCAGCCTCGCCTCGTGATGGGGTCAGTCTAGTGTCAGCCTCGCCTCGTGATGGTGTCAGTCTGGTGTCAGCCTCGCCTCGTGATGGGGTCAGTCTGGTGTCAGCCTCGCCTAGTGATGGGGTCAGTCTGGTGTCAGCATCGCCTCGTGATGGTGTCAGTCTGGTGTCAGCCTCGCCTCGTGATGGTGTCAGTCTGGTGTCAGCCTCGCCTCGTTATGTGGTCAGTCTGGTGTCAGCCTCGCCTAGAGATGGTGTCAGTCTGGTATAAGCCTCGCCTAGTGATAGGGTCAGTCTGGTGTCAGCCTCGCCTCGTGATGGGTTCAGTCTGGTGTCAGCATCGCCTCGTGATGGGGTCAGTCTGGTGTCAGTCTCGCCTCTTGATGGGGTCAGTCTGGTTTCAGCCTCACATCGTGATGCTGTCAGTCTGGTGTCAGCCTCGCCTCGTGATGGTGTCAGTCTCGTGTCAGCCTCACATCGTGATGGTGTCAGTCTGGTGTCAGCCTCGCCTCGTGATGGGGTCAGTCTGGTGTCAGCCTCGCCTCGTGATGGGGTCAGTCTGGTGTCAGCCTCGCCTCATGATGGGGTCAATCTTGTGTCAGCCTCGCCTCGTGATGGGGTCAGTCTGGTGTCCACCTCGCCTCGTGATGGGGTCAGTCTGGTGTCAGCCTCGCCTCGTGATGGGTTCAGTCTGGTGTCAGCCTTGCCTCGTGATGGTGTCAGTCTGATGTCAACCTCGCCTCGTGATGGGGTCTGTCTGGTGTCAGCCTCGCCTCGTGATGGTGTCAGTCTGGTGTCAGCCTCGCCTAGTGATAGGGTCAGTCTGGTGTCAGCCTTGCCTCGTGATGGGGTCAGTCTGGTGTCAGCCTCACATCATGATGGTGTCAGTCTGGTGTCAGCCTCGCCTCGTGATGGGGTCAGTCCGGTGTCAGTCTCGCCTCGTGATGGGGTCAGTCTGGTGTCAGCCTCACCTCGTGATGGGGTCAGTCCGGTGTCAGCCTCGCCTTGTGATGGGGTCAGTCCGGTGTCAGTCTCGCCTCGTGATGGGGTCAGTCTGGTGTCAGCCTCGCCTCGTGATGGGGTCAGTCTGGTGTCAGCCTCGCCTCGTGATGGCGTCAGTCTGGTGTCAGCCTCGCCTAGTGATGGGGTCAGTCTGGTGTCAGCCTCACATCATGATGGTTTCAGTCAGGTGTCAGCCTCGCCTCGTGATGGGGTCAGTCTGGTGTCAGCCTCGCTTCGTGATGGGGTCAGTCTGGTGTCAGCCTCGCCTCGTGATGGGGTCAGTCTGGTGTCAGCCTCGTCTCGTGATGGGGTCAGTCTGGTGTCAGCCTCGCCTCGTGATGGGGTCAGTCTGGTGTTAGCCTCGCCTCGTGATGGGGTCAGACTGGTGTCAGCCTCACATCGTGATGGGGTCAGTCTGGTGTCAGCCTCGCCTCGTGATGGGGTCAGTCTGGTGTCAGCCTCGCCTCGTGATGGGGTCAGTCTGGTGTTAGCCTCGCCTCGTGATGGGGTCAGACTGGTGTCAGCCTCACATCATGATGGGGTCAGTCTGGTGTCAGCCTCGCCTCGTTATGTGGTCAGTCTGGTGTCAGCCTCGCCTCGAGATGGTGTCAGTCTGGTATCAGCCTCGCCTAGTGATAGGGTCAGTCTGGTGTCAGCCTCACATCATGATGGTGTCAGTCTGGTGTCAGCCTCGCCTCATGATGGGGTCAGTCTGGTGTCAGCCTCGCCTCGTGATGGGGTCAGTCTGGTGTCAGCCTCACATCATGATGGTGTCAGTCTGGTGTCAGCCTCGCCAAGTGATGGTGTCAGTCTGGTGTCAGCCTCGCCTCATGATGGGGTCAGTCTGGTGTCAGCCTCGCCTAGTGATGGGGTCAGTCTGGTGTCAACCTCACATCATGAAGGGGTCTGTCTGGTGTCAGCCTCGCCTCGTGATGGGGTCAGTCTGGTGTCAGCCTCACATCATGATGGTGTCAGTCTGGTGTCAGCCTCGCCAAGTGATGGTGTCAGTCTGGTGTCAGCCTCGCCTCATGATGGGGTCAGTCTGGTGTCAGCCTCGCCTAGTGATGGGGTCAGTCTGGTGTCAACCTCACATCATGAAGGGGTCTGTCTGGTGTCAGCCTAGCCTAGTGATGGGGGCAGTCTGGTGTCAGCATCGCCTCGTGATGGTGTCAGTCTGGTGTCAGCTTCGCCTCGTGATGGTGTCAGTCTGGTGTCAGCCTCACCTCGTGATGGGGTCAGTCTGGTGTCAGCCTCGCCTCGTGATGGGGTCAGTCTGGTGTCAGCCTCACATCATGATGGGGTCAGTCTGGTGTCAGTCTCGCCTCGTGATGGGGTCAGTCTGGTGTCAGCCTCACATCATGATGGTGTCAGTCTGGTGTCAGCCTCGCCTCGTGATGGGGTCAGTCTGGTGTCAGCCTCACATCATGATGGTGTCAGTCTGGTGTCAGCATCGCCTCGTGATGGTGTCAGTCAGGTGTCAGCCTCGCCTCGTGATGGGGTCAGTCTGGTGTCAGCCTCGCCTCGTGATGGGGTCAGTCTGGTGTCAGCCTCGCCTAGTGATGGGGTCAATCTGGTGTCAGCCTCACATCATGATGGGGTCAGTCTGGTGTCAGCCACGTCTCGTGATGGTGTCAGTCTGGTGTCAGCCTCGCCTCGTGATGGGGACAGTCTGGTGTCAGCCTCGCCTCGTGATGGGGTCAGTCTGGTGTCAGCCTCGCCTCGTGATGGGGTCAGTCTGGTGTCAGCCTCGCCTCGTGATGGGGTCAGACTGGTGTCAGCCTCACATCATGATGGGGTCAGTCTGGTGTCAGCCTCGCCTCGTTATGTGGTCAGTCTGGTGTCAGCCTCGCCTAGAGATGGTGTCAGTCTGGTATAAGCCTCGCCTAGTGATAGGGTCAGTCTGGTGTCAGCCTCGCCTCGTGATGGGTTCAGTCTGGTGTCAGCCTCGCCTCGTGATGGGGTCAGTCTGGTGTCAGTCTCGCCTCTTGATGGGGTCAGTCTGGTTTCAGCCTCACATCGTGATGCTGTCAGTCTGGTGTCAGCCTCGCCTCGTGATGGGGTCAGTCTGGTGTTAGCCTCGCCTCGTGATGGGGTCAGTCTGGTGTCAGCCTCGCCCCGTGATGGGGTCAGTCTGGTGTCAGCCTCGCCTCGTGATGGGGTCAGTCTGGTGTCAGCCTCGCCTCGTGATGGTGTCAGTCTGGTGTCAGCCTCGCCTAGTGATGGGGTCAGTCTGGTGTCAGCATCGCCTCGTGATGGTGTCAGTCTGGTGTCAGCCTCGCCTCGTGATGGTGTCAGTCTGGTGTCAGCCTCACCTCGTGATGGGGTCAGTCTGGTGTCAGCCTCGCCTCGTGATGAGGTCAGTCTGGTGTCAGCCTCACATCATGATGGTGTCAGTCTGGTGTCAGCCTCGCCTCGTGATGGGGTCAGTCTGGTGTCAGCCTCGCCTCGTGATGGTGTCAGTCTGGTGTCAGCCTCGCCTCGTGATGGTGTCAGTCTGGTGTCAGCCTCGCCTCGTGATGGGGTCAGTCTGTTGTCAGTCTCACATCATGATGGTGTCAGTCTGGTGTCAGCCTCGCCTCGTGATGGGGTCAGTCTAGTGTCAGCCTCGCCTCGTGATGGTGTCAGTCTGGTGTCAGCCTCGCCTCGTGATGGGGTCAGTCTGGTGTCAGCCTCGCCTAGTGATGGGGTCAGTCTGGTGTCAGCATCGCCTCGTGATGGTGTCAGTCTGGTGTCAGCCTCGCCTCGTGATGGTGTCAGTCTGGTGTCAGCCTCGCCTCGTTATGTGGTCAGTCTGGTGTCAGCCTCGCCTAGAGATGGTGTCAGTCTGGTATAAGCCTCGCCTAGTGATAGGGTCAGTCTGGTGTCAGCCTCGCCTCGTGATGGGTTCAGTCTGGTGTCAGCATCGCCTCGTGATGGGGTCAGTCTGGTGTCAGTCTCGCCTCTTGATGGGGTCAGTCTGGTTTCAGCCTCACATCGTGATGCTGTCAGTCTGGTGTCAGCCTCGCCTCGTGATGGTGTCAGTCTCGTGTCAGCCTCACATCGTGATGGTGTCAGTCTGGTGTCAGCCTCGCCTCGTGATGGGGTCAGTCTGGTGTCAGCCTCGCCTCGTGATGGGGTCAGTCTGGTGTCAGCCTCGCCTCATGATGGGGTCAATCTTGTGTCAGCCTCGCCTCGTGATGGGGTCAGTCTGGTGTCCACCTCGCCTCGTGATGGGGTCAGTCTGGTGTCAGCCTCGCCTCGTGATGGGTTCAGTCTGGTGTCAGCCTTGCCTCGTGATGGTGTCAGTCTGATGTCAACCTCGCCTCGTGATGGGGTCTGTCTGGTGTCAGCCTCGCCTCGTGATGGTGTCAGTCTGGTGTCAGCCTCGCCTAGTGATAGGGTCAGTCTGGTGTCAGCCTTGCCTCGTGATGGGGTCAGTCTGGTGTCAGCCTCACATCATGATGGTGTCAGTCTGGTGTCAGCCTCGCCTCGTGATGGGGTCAGTCCGGTGTCAGTCTCGCCTCGTGATGGGGTCAGTCTGGTGTCAGCCTCACCTCGTGATGGGGTCAGTCCGGTGTCAGCCTCGCCTTGTGATGGGGTCAGTCCGGTGTCAGTCTCGCCTCGTGATGGGGTCAGTCTGGTGTCAGCCTCGCCTCGTGATGGGGTCAGTCTGGTGTCAGCCTCGCCTCGTGATGGCGTCAGTCTGGTGTCAGCCTCGCCTAGTGATGGGGTCAGTCTGGTGTCAGCCTCACATCATGATGGTTTCAGTCAGGTGTCAGCCTCGCCTCGTGATGGGGTCAGTCTGGTGTCAGCCTCGCTTCGTGATGGGGTCAGTCTGGTGTCAGCCTCGCCTCGTGATGGGGTCAGTCTGGTGTCAGCCTCGTCTCGTGATGGGGTCAGTCTGGTGTCAGCCTCGCCTCGTGATGGGGTCAGTCTGGTGTCAGCCTCGCCTCGTGATGGGGTCAGTCTGGTGTTAGCCTCGCCTCGTGATGGGGTCAGACTGGTGTCAGCCTCACATCATGATGGGGTCAGTCTGGTGTCAGCCTCGCCTCGTTATGTGGTCAGTCTGGTGTCAGCCTCGCCTCGAGATGGTGTCAGTCTGGTATCTGCCTCGCCTAGTGATAGGGTCAGTCTGGTGTCAGCCTCACATCATGATGGTGTCAGTCTGGTGTCAGCCTCGCCTCGTGATGGGGTCAGTCTGGTGTCAGCCTCACATCATGATGGTGTCAGTCTGGTGTCAGCCTCGCCAAGTGATGGTGTCAGTCTGGTGTCAGCCTCGCCTCATGATGGGGTCAGTCTGGTGTCAGCCTCGCCTAGTGATGGGGTCAGTCTGGTGTCAACCTCACATCATGAAGGGGTCTGTCTGGTGTCAGCCTCACATCATGATGGTTTCAGTCAGGTGTCAGCCTCGCCTCGTGATGGGGTCAGTCTGGTGTCAGCCTCGCTTCGTGATGGGGTCAGTCTGGTGTCAGCCTCGCCTCGTGATGGGGTCAGTCTGGTGTCAGCCTCGCCTCGTGATGGGGTCAGTCTGGTGTCAGCCTCGCCTCGTGATGGGGTCAGTCTGGTGTCAGCCTCGCCTCGTGATGGGGTCAGTCTGGTGTCAGCCTCGCCTCGTGATGGGGTCAGTCTGGTGTTAGCCTCGCCTCGTGATGGGGTCAGACTGGTGTCAGCCTCACATCGTGATGGGGTCAGTCTGGTGTCAGCCTCGCCTCGTGATGGGGTCAGTCTGGTGTCAGCCTCGCCTCGTGATGGGGTCAGTCTGGTGTTAGCCTCGCCTCGTGATGGGGTCAGACTGGTGTCAGCCTCACATCATGATGGGGTCAGTCTGGTGTCAGCCTCGCCTCGTTATGTGGTCAGTCTGGTGTCAGCCTCGCCTCGAGATGGTGTCAGTCTGGTATCAGCCTCGCCTAGTGATAGGGTCAGTCTGGTGTCAGCCTCACATCATGATGGTGTCAGTCTGGTGTCAGCCTCGCCTCATGATGGGGTCAGTCTGGTGTCAGCCTCGCCTCGTGATGGGGTCAGTCTGGTGTCAGCCTCACATCATGATGGTGTCAGTCTGGTGTCAGCCTCGCCAAGTGATGGTGTCAGTCTGGTGTCAGCCTCGCCTCATGATGGGGTCAGTCTGGTGTCAGCCTCGCCTAGTGATGGGGTCAGTCTGGTGTCAACCTCACATCATGAAGGGGTCTGTCTGGTGTCAGCCTCGCCTCGTGATGGGGTCAGTCTGGTGTCAGCCTCACATCATGATGGTGTCAGTCTGGTGTCAGCCTCGCCAAGTGATGGTGTCAGTCTGGTGTCAGCCTCGCCTCATGATGGGGTCAGTCTGGTGTCAGCCTCGCCTAGTGATGGGGTCAGTCTGGTGTCAACCTCACATCATGAAGGGGTCTGTCTGGTGTCAGCCTAGCCTAGTGATGGGGGCAGTCTGGTGTCAGCATCGCCTCGTGATGGTGTCAGTCTGGTGTCAGCTTCGCCTCGTGATGGTGTCAGTCTGGTGTCAGCCTCACCTCGTGATGGGGTCAGTCTGGTGTCAGCCTCGCCTCGTGATGGGGTCAGTCTGGTGTCAGCCTCACATCATGATGGGGTCAGTCTGGTGTCAGTCTCGCCTCGTGATGGGGTCAGTCTGGTGTCAGCCTCACATCATGATGGTGTCAGTCTGGTGTCAGCCTCGCCTCGTGATGGGGTCAGTCTGGTGTCAGCCTCACATCATGATGGTGTCAGTCTGGTGTCAGCATCGCCTCGTGATGGTGTCAGTCAGGTGTCAGCCTCGCCTCGTGATGGGGTCAGTCTGGTGTCAGCCTCGCCTCGTGATGGGGTCAGTCTGGTGTCAGCCTCGCCTAGTGATGGGGTCAATCTGGTGTCAGCCTCACATCATGATGGGGTCAGTCTGGTGTCAGCCACGTCTCGTGATGGTGTCAGTCTGGTGTCAGCCTCGCCTCGTGATGGGGACAGTCTGGTGTCAGCCTCGCCTCGTGATGGGGTCAGTCTGGTGTCAGCCTCGCCTCGTGATGGGGTCAGTCTGGTGTCAGCCTCGCCTCGTGATGGGGTCAGACTGGTGTCAGCCTCACATCATGATGGGGTCAGTCTGGTGTCAGCCTCGCCTCGTTATGTGGTCAGTCTGGTGTCAGCCTCGCCTAGAGATGGTGTCAGTCTGGTATAAGCCTCGCCTAGTGATAGGGTCAGTCTGGTGTCAGCCTCGCCTCGTGATGGGTTCAGTCTGGTGTCAGCCTCGCCTCGTGATGGGGTCAGTCTGGTGTCAGTCTCGCCTCTTGATGGGGTCAGTCTGGTTTCAGCCTCACATCGTGATGCTGTCAGTCTGGTGTCAGCCTCGCCTCGTGATGGGGTCAGTCTGGTGTTAGCCTCGCCTCGTGATGGGGTCAGTCTGGTGTCAGCCTCGCCCCGTGATGGGGTCAGTCTGGTGTCAGCCTCGCCTCGTGATGGGGTCAGTCTGGTGTCAGCCTCGCCTCGTGATGGTGTCAGTCTGGTGTCAGCCTCGCCTAGTGATGGGGTCAGTCTGGTGTCAGCATCGCCTCGTGATGGTGTCAGTCTGGTGTCAGCCTCGCCTCGTGATGGTGTCAGTCTGGTGTCAGCCTCACCTCGTGATGGGGTCAGTCTGGTGTCAGCCTCGCCTCGTGATGAGGTCAGTCTGGTGTCAGCCTCACATCATGATGGTGTCAGTCTGGTGTCAGCCTCGCCTCGTGATGGGGTCAGTCTGGTGTCAGCCTCGCCTCGTGATGGTGTCAGTCTGGTGTCAGCCTCGCCTCGTGATGGTGTCAGTCTGGTGTCAGCCTCGCCTCGTGATGGGGTCAGTCTGTTGTCAGTCTCACATCATGATGGTGTCAGTCTGGTGTCAGCCTCGCCTCGTGATGGGGTCAGTCTAGTGTCAGCCTCGCCTCGTGATGGTGTCAGTCTGGTGTCAGCCTCGCCTCGTGATGGGGTCAGTCTGGTGTCAGCCTCGCCTAGTGATGGGGTCAGTCTGGTGTCAGCATCGCCTCGTGATGGTGTCAGTCTGGTGTCAGCCTCGCCTCGTGATGGTGTCAGTCTGGTGTCAGCCTCACCTCGTGATGGGGTCAGTCTGGTGTCAGCCTCGCCTCGTGATGAGGTCAGTCTGGTGTCAGCCTCACATCATGATGGTGTCAGTCTGGTGTCAGCCTCGCCTCGTGATGGGGTCAGTCTGGTGTCAGCCTCGCCTCGTGATGGTGTCAGTCTGGTGTCAGCCTCGCCTCGTGATGGTGTCAGTCTGGTGTCAGCCTCGCCTCGTGATGGGGTCAGTCTGTTGACAGTCTCACATCATGATGGTGTCAGTCTGGTGTCAGCCTCGCCTCGTTATGGGGTCAGTCTAGTGTCAGCCTCGCCTCGTGATGGTGTCAGTCTGGTGTCAGCCTCGCCTCGTGATGGTGTCAGTCTGGTGTCAGCCTCACCTCGTAATGGGGTCATTCTGGTGTCAGCCTCGCCTCGTGATGGGGTCAGTCTGGTGTCAGCCTCACATCATGATGGTGTCAGTGTGGTGTCAGCCTCGCCTCGTGATGGGGTAAGTCTGATGTCAGTCTCGTCTCGTGATGGGGTCAGTCTGGTGTCAGCCTCACATCATGATGGCGTCAGTCTGGTGTCAGCCTCGCCTCGTGATGGGGTCAGTCTGGTGTCAGTCTCGCCTCGTGATGGGGTCAGTCTGGTGTCAGCCTCGCCTCGTGATGGTGTCAGTCTGGTGTCAGCCTCGCCTAGTGATAGGGTCAGTCTGGTGTCAGCCTCGCCTCGTGATGGGGTCAGTCTGGTGTCAGCCTCGCCTCGTGATGGGGTCAGTCTGGTGTCAGCCTCACATCATGATGGTGTCAGTCTGGTGTCAGCCTCGCCTCGTGATGGGGTAAGTCTGGTGTCAGTCTCGCCTCGTGATGGGGTCAGTCTGGTGTCAGCCTCACATCATGATGGCGTCAGTCTGGTGTCAGCCTCGCCTCGTGATGGGGTCAGTCTGGTGTCAGTCTCGCCTTGTGATGGGGTCAGTCTGGTGTCAGCCTCGCCTCGTGATGGTGTCAGTCTGGTGTCAGCCTCGCCTAGTGATAGGGTCAGTCTGGTGTCAGCCTCACCTCGTGATGGGGTCAGTCTGGTGTCAGCCTCACCTCGTGATGGGGTCAGTCTGGTGTCAGCCTCGCCTCGTGATGAGGTCAGTCTGGTGTCAGCCTCACATCATGATGGTGTCAGTCTGGTGTCAGCCTTGCCTCGTGATGGGGTCAGTCTGGTGTCAGCCTCACATCATGATGGTGTCAGTCTGGTGTCAGCCTCGCCTCGTGATGGGGTCAGTCTGGTGTCAGCCTCACCTCGTGATGGGGTCAGTCTGGTGTCAGCCTCACATCATGATGGTGTCAGTCTGGTGTCAGCCTCACCTCGTGATGCCTGCAATCTGGTGTCAGCCTGTCAGGGATCACGGCGCCGGAATCCTGCATCACGGCGCCGTCCCCCCGCGCATGCGCACTGGCGGCGAGCCGCGGCTGACAGGACGCCGCGCATGCGCAGTAGAGAGTCGAGGGCGCGCCTCAGGCGTCCAATGACAGCCGGGGGCGCGTCCCAGCCAGCCAATGACAGTGCAGGGCGCACTATTTAAAGATGCCCTGCACTGTCACCCATTGCCGCAAGGTCTTATGTGATCCTGGATACCTGCTCCTGTTCTGTGACCCTGTTTTCGACCCTGACTACGCTGCCTGCCCCTGTGTTTGACCCGGCTTGTCCTGACTACTCTGCCTGCCCCTGTGTTTGACCCGGCTTGTCCTGACTACTCTGCCTGCTCCTGCGTTTTGACTTGGATATCCTGACTATTCTACGGACTGATTTACCTGGCTGACCCTGCATGTGACCTGACTACTCCTTGCCCGCTGATTTGGTACCCCGCTTACCCCCCACGGAACCACTATCCGTGCCACCCTGCTGGGGCCGTCATCCGCCTCATATCTGGCTCTCCCGGTACCTACACGCATCCCCGGAGGCCTTCCCAGCCGCTGGTTGTCCCGCCCAGAGGTCGTGACCTGGCCCGGGACTGTTTCAAGTCCATCCCCACCATCAGGGGCCCTGGTGAAGGCACAGCCCGGGCTTAGACCCCACGCTCTGGGTTGGTCTATCAGTTGGCAGCCGGAAGGCTCCGCCTGGCGGATCATAACAGTACCTTGCGGCCATGACAGAGCCAGGAGGTGGACCGGCGTCCCTAGAGGATATTTGCCAGCACCTGGCAACTTTGACCCAGGCCTTCCAGAACTTCCACAGTCGCTGCGCCCGACTGGAAGACCGCATGGAGACATTAGCCCCCCAGACTCCCCCTGCTCAGAGTCCCCCGTCTGTGGAACCTCCCGCTACCCCGACATCCGGAGCGGTTGCCACACCCTTAGCTCCTGAGCCCCGCGTTCCCCTGCCGGAATGGTTCCGTGGTGACCGGAGCCGCTTCCGAGCCTTCCGGAATGCTTGCACACTATATTTTGACTTGCAGCCCCACACATTCTCCTCCGAGACCGTCAGGGTGGGGTTTATAGTCTCTCTCCTTCAGGATGAGCCCCAGGATTGGGCTCACCGTCTGATGGAGAGGCGTGACCCCCAGCTTGACTCCGTGACCAAGTTCTTTCAGGCCATGGCAGTATTGTATGACGACCCTCAGCGGGCTGCCTCCGCAGAGGCTACCCTATACTCTCTGCGGCAAGGCCACCGGGCAGCCGAAGAATACGCGTCCGACTTTAGGCGATGCATGGGAGACACCAGATGGAACGATGCGGCCTTATGTCACCAGTTCCGCATCGGGCTGTCTGAGTCTCTCAAGGACGAACTAGCACGAGTAGGCCTACCAGACACCCTGGAAAGACTGATTGAGTTGGCCATCCAGATTGACCGTAGGTTAAGGGAACGTCGGCTGGAAAGGAGCAGCCAGGGTCAAAGGGTGGCATGGATCCCACCGAGAGACACAGCTCCAACCCCGGGGAACCATCCCCGAGGCACGGAATCGGGGGACAACCCGGAACCCATGCAGCTGGGACTGGCCCGTTCCCACTTGTCGGTCAAGGAACGTCAAAGGAGACGATCGCTGAACCTATGCCTGTACTGCGGGGAAGCTGGTCACCAGGTGCGCTCCTGTCCTGCAAAGATGAGTAAGTCAGCTTCCTTTTCTTTTACCTTACCCGCAGGAAGGGATGATCAGTCCAATTACCTGGCCATACCTGTGTCTTTGCAGCTCCCGGGAAGAACACTATCGGTGACCGCAATCGTTGACTCTGGAGCTTGTAGTTGCTTTGTCGACCTGACTTTTGCCCACCGGCAAAAAATACCACTGCAGACCAAAGAAAGGGGGTTCAACATCTTCTTGGCAGACGGCTCCAGTATAAAATCAGGGGTGGTGGACCAGGAGACACCACCCATTTTTACCACAATAGCAGACCATCACCAGGAGTTCCTCCGTTTGGATGCCATCGCATCACCCCTATTTCCAGTCATTCTGGGGCTCCCTTGGCTGCGGGCCCATAACCCCCAGGTTGACTGGGAAAGGGGGACGATTCAATTTAGGTCACCCTACTGTTTGAATCACTGCCAGGTCACGGGATCCGTGGGTCCCCGGTTCCTCCTGTGCTTGGACGGTGATGCCAATCTATCCCAGACTATTCCCCCCGCCTACCACCCACAGACCAACGGCCAAACCGAGAGGACCAACCAAACGCTGGAACAATACCTGCGATGTTACACGTCCTACCTTCAGGATGACTGGTTGACGTTGTTGCCGTCCGCAGAATTTGCGTACAACAACTCGAGTCACTCTGCAACGGGGCAATCCCCGTTCTTCGCCAATTACGGGTATCATCCCACATTTCTCCCTGACCTGATGCCTGAAAACCCGGTACCGGCATCTCAGGACGTCTTAAACTTCTTCTCTGTCAATAACAAGACAATTCAGGAAGCCATCGCCAAAGCCCAAGGGGACAGTAAGAGGGCGTTCGACAGGAAAAGAAGAGGAGAATTACTGCTTCAACCAGGGGATCGGGTATGGCTGTCAACGACCAACTTGAAGATGCTGCATCCTTCGAGGAAGCTGGGACCCAAGTACATTGGCCCATTTCCGGTAAAGCGTGTAGTCAACAAGGTGGCCTACGAGCTTGAGCTTCCGCAGACCTTCAGGGTACATCCTGTGTTCCATGTGTCTCTCCTGAAACCATCCAGACCGGATCCTTTCCCGGACCGCTGGTGGGCCCGCCCAGAGGTCGTGACCTGGCCCGGGACTGTTTCAAGTCCATTCCCACCATCAGGGGCCCTGGTGAAGGCACAGCCCGGGCTTAGACCCCACGCTCTGGGTTGGTCTATCAGTTGGCAGCCGGAAGGCTCCGCCTGGCGGATCATAACACAGCCTCACATCATGATGGTGTCAGTCTGGTGTCAGCCTCACCTCATGATGGGGTCAGTCTGGTGTCAGCCTCGCCTCGTGATGGGGTCAGTCTGGTGTCAGTCTCGCCTCGTGATGGTGTCAGTCTGGTGTCAGCCTCGCCTCATGATGGGGTCAGTCTGGTGTCAGTCTCGCCTCGTGATGGGGTCAGTCTGGTGTCAGTCTCGCCTCGTGATGAGGTCAGTCTGGATTCAGCCTCACATCATGATGGTGTCAGTCTGGTGTCAGCCTCGCCTCAGGATGGGGTCAGTCTGGTGTCAGCCTCACATCATGATGGTGTCAGTCTGGTGTCAGCCTCGCCTCATGATGGGGTCAGTCTGGTGTCAGCCTCGCCTCGTGATGGGGTCAGCCTGGTGTCAGCCTCACCTCGTGATGGGGTCAGTCTGGTGTCAGCCTCACATCATGATGGTGTCAGTCTGGTGTCAGCCTCGCCTCGTGATGGGGTCAGTCCGGTGTGAGTCTCGCCTCGTGATGGGGTCAGTCTGATGTCAGCCTCACATCATGATGGTGTCAGTCTGGTGTCAGCCTCGCCTCGTGATGGTGTCAGTCTGGTGTCAGCCTCGCCTCGTGATGGGGTCAGTCTGGTGTCAGCCTCGCCTAGTGATGGGGTCAGTCTGGTGTCAGCCTCGCCTCCTGATGGTGTCAGTCTGGTGTCAGCCTCGACTCGTGATGGGGTCAGTCTGGTGTCAGCCCCGCCTCGTAATGGGGTCAGTCTGGTGTCAGCCTCGCCTCGTAATGGGGTCAGTCTGGTGTCAGCCTCGCCTCGTGAGGGGGTCAGTCTGGTGTCAGTCTCGCCTCGTGACGGTGTCAGTCTGGTGTCAGTCTCGCCTCGTGATGGTGTCAGTCTGGTGTCAGTCTCGCCTCGTGATGGGGTCAGTCTGGTGTCAGTCTCGCCTCGTGATGGGGTCAGTCTGGTGTCAGCCTCACATCATGATGGTGTCAGTCAGGTGTCAGCCACGCCTAGTGATGGGGTCAGTCTGGTGTCAGCCTCGCCTCGTGATGGTGTCAGTCTGGTGTCAGCCTCGCCTCGTGATGGTGTCAGTCTGGTGTCAGCCTCACCTCGTGATGGGGTCAGTCTGGTGTCAGCCTCGCCTCGCGATGAGGTCAGTCTGGTGTCAGCCTCACATCATGATGGTGTCAGTCTGGTGTCAGCCTCGCCTCGCGATGGGGTCAGTCTGGTGTCAGCCTCACATCATGATGGTGTCAGTCTGGTGTCAGCCTCACCTCGTGATGGGGTCAGTCCGGTGTCAGTCTCGCCTCGTGATGGGGTCAGTCTGGTGTCAGCCTCGCCTCGTGATGGGGTCAGTCTGGTGTCAGCCTCGCATCTTGATGGGGTCAGTCTGGTGTCAGCCTCGCCTAGTGATGGGGTCAGTCTGGTGTCAGCCCCGCCTTGTGATGGGGTCAGTCTGGTGTCAGCCCCGCCTCGTGATGGGGTCAGTCTGGTGTCAGCCTCGCCTCGTGATGGTGTCAGTCTGGTGTCAGCCTCGCCTCGTGATGGGGTCAGTCTGGTGTCAGCCTCACCTCGTGATGGGGTCAGTCTGGTGTCAGCCTCACATCATGATGGTGTCAGTCTGGTGTCAGCCTCACCTCATGATGGGGTCAGTCTGGTGTCAGCCTCGCCTCGTGATGGGGTCAGTCTGGTGTCAGCCTCGCCTCGTGATGAGGTCAGTCTGGTGTCAGTCTCGCCTCGTGATGGGGTCAGTCTGGTGTCAGCCTCACCTCGTGATGGGGTCAGTCTGGTGTCAGCCTCACATCATGATGGTGTCAGTCTGGTGTCAGCCTCACCTCATGATGGGGTCAGTCTGGTGTCAGCCTCGCCTCGTGATGGGGTCAGTCTGGTGTCAGTATCGCCTCGTGATGGGGTCAGTCTGGTGTCAGTCTCGCCTCGTGATGGGGTCAGTCTGGTGTCAGCCTCGCCCCGTGATGGGGTCAGTCTGGTGTCAGCCTCACATCATCATGGGGTCAGTCTGGTGTCAGTCTCGCCTCGTGATGGGGTCAGTCTGGTGTCAGTCTCGCCTCATGATGGGGTCAGTCTGGTGTCAGTCTCGCCTCGTGATGAGGTCAGTCTGGTGTCAGCCTCGCCCCGTGATGGGGTCAGTCTGGTGTCAGCCTCGCCTCGTGATGGGGTCAGTCTGGTGTCAGTCTCGCCTCGTGATGGGGTCAGTCTGGTGTCAGCCTCACATCATGATGGGGTCAGTCGGGTGTCAGCCTCGCCTCGTGATGGGGTCAGTCTGGTGTCAGTCTCGCCTCATGATGGGGTCAGTCTGGTGTCAGCCTCACATCATCATGGGGTCAGTCTGGTGTCAGTCTCGCCTCGTGATGGGGTCAGTCTGGTGTCAGTCTCGCCTCATGATGGGGTCAGTCTGGTGTCAGTCTCGCCTCGTGATGGGGTCAGTCTGGTGTCAGCCTCGCCCCGTGATGGGGTCAGTCTGGTGTCAGCCTCGCCTCGTGATGGGGTCAGTCTGGTGTCAGCCTCACATCATGATGGGGTCAGTCTGGTGTCAGTCTCGCCTCGTGATGGTGTCAGTCTGGTGTCAGCCTCGCCTCGTGATGGGGTCAGTCTGGTGTCAGTCTCGCCTCGTGATGGGGTCAGTCTGGTGTCAGACTCACATCATGATGGGGTCAGTCGGGTGTCAGCCTCGCCTCGTGATGGGGTCAGTCTGGTGTAAGCCTCGCCTCGTGATGGGGTCAGTCTGGTGTCAGCCTCGCCTCGTGATGTGGTCAGTCTGGTGTCAGCCCCGCCTCGTGATGGGGTCAGTCTGGTGTCAGCCTCGCCTCGTGATGGGGTCAGTCTGGTGTCAGCCTCGCCTCGTGATGGTGTCAGTCTGGTGTCAGCCTCGCCTCGTGATGGGGTCAGTCTGGTGTCAGCTTCGCCTCGTGATGGTGTCAGTCTGGTGTCAGCCTCGCCTCGTGATGGGGTCAGTCTGGTGTCAGCCTCAGATCGTGATGGTGTCAGTCTGGTGTCAGCCTCGCCTCGTGATGGGGTCAGTCTGGTGTCAGCCTGGCCTCGTGATGGGGTCAGTCTGGTGTCAGCCTCACATCATGATGGGATCAGTCTGGTGTCAGTCTCGCCTCGTGATGGTGTCAGTCTGGTGTCAGCCTCGCATCGTGATGGGGTCAGTCTGGTGTCAGTCTCGCCTCGTGATGGTGTCAGTCTGGTGTCAGCCTCGCCTCGTGATGGGGTCTGTCTGGTGTCAGCCTCGCCTAGTGATGGGGTCAGTCTGGTGTCAGCCTCACATCATAATGGGGTCAGTCTGGTGTCAGTCTTGCCTCGTGATGGTGTCAGTCTGGCATCAGCCTCGCCTCGTGATGGGGTCAGTCTGGTGTCAGTCTCGCCTCGTGATGGGGTCAGTCTGGTGTCAGCTTCGCCTCGTGATGGGGTCAGTCTGGTGTCAGTCTCGCCTCGTGATGGGGTCAGTCTGGTGTCAGCCTCGCCTCGTGATGGTGTCAGTCTGGTGTCAGCCTCGCTTTTGATGGGGTCAGTCTGGTGTCAGTCTCGCCTCGTGATTTGGTCAGTCTGGTGTCAGCCTCGCCTCGTGATGGGGTCAGTCTGGTGTCAGCTTAGCCTCGTGATGGGGTCAGTCTGGTGTCAGTCTCGCCTCGTGATGGGGTCAGTCTGGTGTCAGCCTCACATCATGATGGGGTCAGTCTGGTGTCAGTCTCGCCTCGTGATGGTGTCAGTCTGGTGTCAGCCTCGCCTCGTGATCGGGTCAGTCATGTGTCAGCCTCGCCCCGTGATGGGGTCAGTCTGGTGTAAGCCTCGCCTCGTGATGGGGTCAGTCTGGTGTCAGCCTCGCCTCGTGATGTGGTCAGTCTGGTGTCAGTCTCGCCTCGTGATGGTGTCAGTCTGGTGTCAGCTTCGCCTCATGATGGGGTCAGTCTGGTGTCAGTCTCGGCTCGTGATGGGGTCAGTCTGGTGTCAGCCTCGCCTTGTGATGGTGTCAGTCTGGTGTCAGACTCGCCTCGTGATGGGGTCAGTCTGGTGTCAGCCTCAGATCGTGATGGTGTCAGTCTGGTGTCAGCCTCGCCTCGTGATGGGGTCAGTCTGGTGTCAGCCTCAGATCGTGATGGTGTCAGTCTGGTGTCAGCCTCGCCTCGTGATGGGGTCAGTCTGGTGTCAGCCTGGCCTCGTGATGGGGTCAGTCTGGTGTCAGCCTCACATCATGATGGGATCAGTCTGGTGTCAGTCTCGCCTCGTGATGGTGTCAGTCTGGTGTCAGCCTCGCATCGTGATGGGGTCAGTCTGGTGTCAGCCTCGCCTCGTGATGGTGTCAGTCTGGTGTCAGCCTCTCCTCGTGATGGGGTCTGTCTGGTGTCAGCCTCGCCTAGTGATGGGGTCAGTCTGGTGTCAGCCTCACATCATGATGGGGTCAGTCTGGTGTCAGTCTGGCCTCGTGATGGTGTCAGTCTGGCATCAGCCTCGCCTCGTGATGGGGTCAGTCTGGTGTCAGTCTCGCCTCGTGATGGGGTCAGTCTGGTGTCAGCTTCGCCTCGTGATGGGGTCAGTCTGGTGTCAGTCTCTCCTCGTGATGGGGTCAGTCTGGTGTCAGCCTCGCCTCGTGATGGTGTCAGTCTGGTGTCAGCCTCGCTTTTGATGGGGTCAGCCTGGTGTCAGCCTCGCCTCGTGATGGGGTCAGTCTGGTGTCAGTCTCGCCTCGTGATTTGGTCAGTCTGGTGTCAGCCTCGCCTCGTGATGGGGTCAGTCTGGTGTCAGCTTAGCCTCGTGATTGGGTCAGTCTGGTGTCAGTCTCGCTTTGTGATGGTGTCAGTCTGGTGTCAGCCTCGCCTCGTGATCGGGTCAGTCATGTGTCAGCCTCGCCTCGTGATGGGGTCAGTCTGGTGTCAGCCTGGCCTCGTAATGGGGTCAGTCTGGTGTCAGCCTGGCCTCGTGATGGGGTCAGTCTGGTGTCAGCCTCAGATCGTGATGGTGTCAGTCTGGTGTCAGCCTCGCCTCGTGATGGGGTCAGTCTGGTGTAAGCCTCGCCTCGTGATGGGGTCAGTCTGGTGTCAGCCTCGCCTCGTGATGGGGTCAGTCTGGTGTCAGCCCCGCCTCGTGATGGGGTCAGTCTGGTGTCAGCCTCGCCTCGTGATGGTGTCAGTCTGGTGTCAGCCTCGCCTCGTGATGGGGTCAGTCTGGTGTCAGCTTCGCCTCGTGATGGGGTCAGTCTGGTGTCAGTCTCGGCTCGTGATGGGGTCAGTCTGGTGTCAGCTTCGCCTCATGATGGGGTCAGTCTGGTGTCAGTCTCGGCTCGTGATGGGGTCAGTCTGGTGTCAGCCTCGCCTTGTGATGGTGTCTGTCTGGTGTCAGCCTTGCCTCGTGATGGGGTCAGTCCGGTGTCAGTCTCGCCTCGTGATGGGGTCAGTCTGGTGTCAGCCTCGCCTAGTGATGGGGTCAGTTTGGTGTTAGCCTCACATCATGATGGTGTCAGTCTGGTGTCAGCCTTGCCTCGTGATGGGGTCAGTCTGGTGTCAGCCTGGCCTCGTGATGGGGTCAGTCTGGTGTCAGCCTGGCCTCGTGATGGGGTCAGTCTGGTGTCAGCCTCAGATCGTGATGGTGTAAGTCTGGTGTCAGCCTCGCCTCGTGATGGGGTCAGTCTGGTGTCAGCCTGGCCTCGTGATGGGGTCAGTCTGGTGTCAGCCTCACATCATGATGGGATCAGTCTGGTGTCAGTCTCGCCTCGTGATGGTGTCAGTCTGGTGCCAGCCTCGCATCGTGATGGGGTCAGTCTGGTGTCAGCCTCGCCTCGTGATGGTGTCAGTCTGGTGTCAGCCTCGCCTCGTGATGGGGTCTGTCTGGTGTCAGCCTCGCCTAGTGATGGGGTCAGTCTGGTGTCAGCCTCACATCATTATGGGGTCAGTCTGGTGTCATTCTTGCCTCGTGATGGTGTCAGTCTGGCGTCAGCCTCGCCTCGTGATCGGGTCAGTCTGGTGTCAGCCTCGCCCCGTGATGGGGTCAGTCTGGTGTAAGCCTCGCCTCGTGATGGGGTCAGTCTGGTGTCAGCCTCGCTTCGCGATGGAGTCAGTCTGGTGTCAGCCTCGCCTCGTGATGGGGTCAGTCTGGTGTCAGCCTCGCTTCGTGATGGAGTCAGTCTGGTGTCAGCCTCACCTCTGATGGGGTCAGTCCGGTGTCAGTCTCGCCTCGTGATGGGGTCAGTCTGGTGTAAGCCTCGCCTCGTGATGGGGTCAGTCTGGTGTCAGCCTCGCCTCGTGATGGGGTCAGTCTGGTGTCAGCCTCGCCTCGTGATGGTGTCAGTCTGGTGTCAGCCTCGCCTCGTGATGGGGTCTGTCTGGTGTCAGCCTCGCCTAGTGATGGGGTCAGTCTGGTGTCAGCCTCACATCATGATGGGGTCAGTCTAGTGTCAGTCTTGCCTCGTGATGGTGTCAGTCTGGCGTCAGCCTCACCTCGTGATCGGGTCAGTCTGGTGTCAGCCTCGCCCCATGATGGGGTCAGTCTGGTGTAAGCCTCGCCTCGTGATGGGGTCAGTCTGGTGTCAGCCTCGCTTCGCAATGGAGTCAGTCTGGTGTCAGCCTCGCCTCGTGATGGGGTCAGTCTGGTGTCAGCCTCGCCTCGCGTTGGTGTCAGTCTGGTGTCAGCCTCACCTCTGATGGGGTCAGTCCGGTGTCAGTCTCGCCTCGTGATGGGGTCAGTCTGGTGTAAGCCTCGCCTCGTGATGGGGTCAGTCTGGTGTCAGCCTCGCCTCGTGATGGGGTCAGTCTGGTGTCAGCCTCGCCTCGCGTTGGTGTCAGTCTGGTGTCAGCCTCGCCTCGCGATGGGGTCAGTCTGGTGTCAGCATCGTCTCGTGATGGGGTCAGTCTTTTGTTAGCCTCACATCATGATGGGGTCAGTCTGGAGTCAGTCTCGCCTCGTAATGGGGTCAGTCTGGTGTCAGCCTCGCCTCATGATGGGGTCAGTATGGTATCAGCCTCACATCATGATGGTGTCAGTCTGGTGTCAGCCTCGCCTCGTGATGGGGTCAGTCTGATGTCAGCCTCGCCACCTGATGGGGTCAGTCTGGTGTCAGCCTCGCCTTGTGATGGTGTCAGTCTGGTGTCAGCCTCGCCTAGTGATAGAGTCAGTCCGGTGTCAGCCTCGCCTCATGATGGGGTCAGTCTGGTGTCAGCCTCACATCGTGATGGTGTCAGTCTGGTGTCAGCCTCGCCACCTGATGGGGTCAGTCTGGTGTCAGCCTTGCCTCGTGATGGTGTCAGTCTGGTGTCAGCCTCGCCTCATGATGGGGTCAGTCTGGTGTCAGCCTCACATCGTGATGGTGTCAGTCTGGTGTCAGCCTCACCTCATGATGGGGTCAGTCTAGTATCAGCCTCGCCTCGTGATGGGGTCAGTCTAGTGTCAGCCTCGCCTCGTGATGGGGTCAGTCTGGTGTCAGCCTTGCCTCGTGATGGGGTCAGTCCGGTGTCAGTCTCGCCTCATCATGGGGTCAGTCTGGTGTCAGCCTCACATCGTGATGGTGTCAGTCCGGTGTCAGCCTCGCCTCGTGATGGTGTCAGTCCGGTGTCAGCCTCGCCTCGTGATGGTGTCAGTCCGGTGTCAGCCTCGCCTCGTAATGGGGTCAGTCCGCTGTCAGCCTCGCCTCGTGATGGGGTCAGTCCGGTGTCAGCCTCGCCTCGTGATGGGGACAGTCTGGTGTCAGCCTCGCCCCGTGATGGGGTCAGTCTGGTGTCAGCCTCGCCTCGTGATGGGGTCAGTCTGGTGTCAGCCTAACATCATGATGGTGTCAGTCTGGTGTCAGCCTCGCCTCGTGATGGTATCAGTCCGGTGTCAGTCTCGCCTCGTGATGGGGTCAGTCTGGTGTCAGCCTCGCCTCGTGATGGGGTAAGTCTGGTGTCAGTCTCGCCTAGTGATGGGGTCAGTCTGGTGTCAGCATCGCCTTGTGATGGGGTCAGTCTGGTGTCAGTCTCGCCTCGTGATTGGGTCAGTCTGGTGTCAGCCTCACCTCGTGATGGGGTCAGTCCGGTGTCAGCCTCGCCTCGTGATGGGGTCAGTCCGGTGTCAGTCTCGCCTCGTGATGGGGTCAGTCTGGTGTCAGCCTCGTCCCGTGATGGGGTCAGTCTGGTGTCAGTCTCGCCTCGTGATGGGGTCAGTATGGTGTCAGTCTCGCCTCGTGATGGCGTCAGTCTGGTGTCAGCATCGCCTCGTGATGGGGTCAGTCTGGTGTGAGCCTCACAACATGATGGGGTCAGTCTGGAGTCAGTCTCGCCTCGTCATGGGGTCAGTCTGGTGTCAGCCTCGCCTAGTGATGGGGTCAGTCTGGTGTCAGCCTCACATCATGAAGGTGTCAGTCTGGTGTCAGCCTCGCCTCATGATCGTGTCAGTCTGGTGTCAGCCTCGCCTCATGATGGGGTCAGTCTGGTGTCAGCCTCGCCTAGTGATGGGGTCAGTCTGGTGTCAGCCTCGCCTCGTGATGGGATCAGTCTGGTGTCAGCCTCGCCTCGTGATGGGGTCAGTCTGGTGTCAGTCTCACAACATGATGGGGTCAGTCTGGTGTCAGTCTCGCCTCGTCATGGGGTCAGTCTGGTGTCAGCCTCGCCTAGTGATGGGGTCAGTCTGGTGTCAGCCTCACATCATGATGGGGTCAGTCTGGTGTCAGCCTCGCCTCGTGATCGTGTCAGTCTGGTGTCAGCCTCGCCTCATGATGGGGTCAGTCTGGTGTCAGCCTTGCCTAGTGATGGGGTCAGTCTGGTGTCAGCCTCGCCTCGTGATGGGATCAGTCTGGTGTCAGCCTCGCCTCGTGATGGGGTCAGTCTGGTGTCAGTCTCGCCTCGTGATGGGGTCAGTCTGGTGTCAGTCTCGCCTCGTGATGGGGTCAGTCTGGTGTCAGCCTCGCCTCGTGATCGTGTCAGTCTGGTGTCAGCCTCGCCTCATGATGGGGTCAGTCTGGTGTCAGCCTCGCCTAGTGATGGGGTAAGTCTGGTGTCAGCCTCGCCTCGTGATGGGGTCAGTCTGGTGTCAGCCTCGCCTCGTGATGGGGTCAGTCTGTTGTCAGCCTCGCCTCGTGATGGGGTCAGTCTGGTGTCAGTCTCGCCTCGTGATGGGGTCAGTCTGGTGTCAACCTCGCCTCGTGATGGTGTCAGTCTGGTGTCAGCCTCGCCTCGTGATGGGGTCAGTCTGGTGTCAACCTCGCCTCGTGATGGGGTCAGTCTGGTGTCAGCCTCGCCTCGTGATGGTGTCACTCTGGTGTCAGTCTCGCCTCGTGATGGGGTCAGACTTTTGTCAGCCTCGTCCCGTGATGGGGTCAGTCTGGTGTCAGCCTCACCTCATGATGGGGTCAGTCTAGTATCAGCCTCGCCTCGTGATGGGGTCAGTCTAGTGTCAGCCTCGCCTCGTGATGGGGTCAGTCTGGTGTCAGCCTCGCCTCGTGATGGGGTCAGTCCGGTGTCAGTCTCGCCTCATCATGGGGTCAGTCTGCTGTCAGCCTCGCCTCGTGATGGTGTCAGTCCGGTGTCAGCCTCGCCTCGTGATGGTGTCAGTCCGTTGTCAGCCTCGCCTCGTGATGGTGTCAGTCCGGTGTCAGCCTCGCCTCGTAATGGGGTCAGTCCGCTGTCAGCCTCGCCTCGTGATGGGGTCAGTCCGGTGTCAGCCTCGCCTCGTGATGGGGACAGTCTGGTGTCAGCCTCGCCCCGTGATGGGGTCAGTCTGGTGTCAGCCTCGCCTCGTGATGGGGTCAGTCTGGTGTCAGCCTAACATCATGATGGTGTCAGTCTGGTGTCAGCCTCGCCTCGTGATGGTATCAGTCCGGTGTCAGTCTCGCCTCGTGATGGGGTCAGTCTGGTGTCAGCCTCGCCTCGTGATGGGGTAAGTCTGGTGTCAGTCTCGCCTAGTGATGGGGTCAGTCTGGTGTCAGCATCGCCTTGTGATGGGGTCAGTCTGGTGTCAGTCTCGCCTCGTGATTGGGTCAGTCTGGTGTCAGCCTCACCTCGTGATGGGGTCAGTCCGGTGTCAGTCTCGCCTCGTGATGGGGTCAGTCCGGTGTCAGTCTCGCCTCGTGATGGGGTCAGTCTGGTGTCAGCCTCGTCCCGTGATGGGGTCAGTCTGGTGTCAATCTCGCCTCGTGATGGGGTCAGTCTGGTGTCAGTCTCGCCTCGTGATGGCGTCAGTCTGGTGTCAGCATCGCCTCGTGATGGGGTCAGTCTGGTGTCAGCCTCACAACATGATGGGGTCAGTCTGGAGTCAGTCTCGCCTCGTCATGGGGTCAGTCTGGTGTCAGCCTCGCCTAGTGATGGGGTCAGTCTGGTGTCAGCCTCACATCATGATGGTGTCAGTCTGGTGTCAGCCTCGCCTCGTGATCGTGTCAGTCTGGTGTCAGCCTCGCCTCATGATAGGGTCAGTCTGGTGTCAGCCTCGCCTAGTGATGGGGTCAGTCTGGTGTCAGCCTTGCCTCGTGATGGGATCAGTCTGGTGTCAGCCTTGCCTCGTGATGGGGTCAGTCTGGTGTCAGTCTCACAACATGATGGGGTCAGTCTGGAGTCAGTCTCGCCTCGTCATGGGGTCAGTCTGGTGTCAGCCTCGCCTAGTGATGGGGTCAGTCTGGTGTCAGCCTCACATCATGATGGTGTCAGTCTGGTGTCAGCCTCGCCTCGTGATCGTGTCAGTCTGGTGTCAGCCTCGCCTCATGATGGGGTCAGTCTGGTGTCAGCCTTGCCTAGTGATGGGGTCAGTCTGGTGTCAGCCTCGCCTCGTGATGGGATCAGTCTGGTGTCAGCCTCGCCTCGTGATGGGGTCAGTCTGGTGTCAGTCTCGCCGCCTCGTGATGGGGTCAGTCTATTGTCAGTCTCGCCTCGTGATGGGGTCAGTCTGGTGTCAGCCTCGCCTCGTGATCGTGTCAGTCTGGTGTCAGCCTCGCCTCATGATGGGGTCAGTCTGGTGTCAGCCTCGCCTAGTGATGGGGTCAGTCTGGTGTCAGCCTCGCCTCGTGATGGGGTCAGTCTGGTGTCAGTCTCGCCTCGTGATGGGGTCAGTCTGGTGTCAGTCTCGCCTCGTGATGGGGTCAGTCTGGTGTCAGCCTCGCCTCGTGATGGGGTCAGTCTGGTGTCAGCCTCACATCATGATGGGGTCAGTCTGGTGTCAGTCTCGCCTCGTGATGGGGTCAGTCTGGTGTCAGTCTCGCCTCGTGATGGGGTTAGTCTGGTGTCAGCCTCGCCCCGTGATGGGGTCAGTCTGGTGTCAGCCTCGCTTCGTGATGGAGTCAATCTGGTGTCAGCCTCACCTCGTGATGGGGTCAGTCTGGTGTCAGCCTCGCCTCGTGATGGTGTCAGTCTGGTTTCAGCCTCGCCTTGTGATTGGGTCAGTCTGGTGTCAGCCTTGCCTCGTGACGGGTTCAGTCTGGTTTCAGCCTCGCCTCGTGATGGGGTCAGTCTGGTGTCAGCCTCACATCATGTTGGGGTCAGTCTGGTGTCAGTCTCGCCTCGTGATGGTGTCAGTCTGGTGTCAGTCTCGCCTCGTGATGGGGTCAGTCTGGTGTCAGCCTCGTCCCGTGATGGGGTCAGTCTGGTGTCAGTCTCGCCTCGTGATGGCGTCAGTCTGGTGTCAGCATCGCCTCGTGATGGGGTCAGTCTGGTGTCAGCCTCACAACATGATGGGGTCAGTCTGGAGTCAGTCTCGCTTCGTCATGGGGTCAGTCTGGTGTCAGCCTCGCCTAGTGATGGGGTCAGTCTGGTGTCAGCCTCACATCATGATGGTGTCAGTCTGGTGTCAGCCTCGCCTCGTGATCGTGTCAGTCTGGTGTCAGCCTCGCCTCATGATGGGGTCAGTCTGGTGTCAGCCTCGCCTAGTGATGGGGTCAGTCTGGTGTCAGCCTCGCCTCGTGATGGGATCAGTCTGGTGTCAGCCTCGCCTCGTGATGGGGTCAGTCTGGTGTCAGTCTCACAACATGATGGGGTCAGTATGGAGTCAGTCTCGCCTCGTCATGGGGTCAGTCTGGTGTCAGCCTCGCCTAGTGATGGGGTCAGTCTGGTGTCAGCCTCACATCATGATGGTGTCAGTCTGGTGTCAGCCTCGCCTCGTTATCGTGTCAGTCTGGTGTCAGCCTCGCCTCATGATGGGGTCAGTCTGGTGTCAGCCTTGCCTAGTGATGGGGTCAGTCTGGTGTCAGCCTCGCCCCGTGATGGGGTCAGTCTGGTGTCAGTCTCGCCTCGTGATGGGGTCAGTCTGGTGTCAGTCTCGCCTCGTGATGGGGTCAGTCTGGTGTCAGCCTCGCCTCGTGATCGTGTCAGTCTGGTGTCAGCCTCGCCTCATGATGGGGTCAGTCTGGTGTCAGCCTCGCCTAGTGATGGGGTCAGTCTGGTGTCAGCCTCGCCTAGTGATGGGGTGAGTCTGGTGTCAGCCTCACATCATGATGGGGCAGTCTGGTGTCAGCCATGTCTCGTGATGGTGTCAGTCTGGTGTCAGCCTCGCCTCGTGATGGGGTCAGTCTGGTGTCAGCCTCGCCCCGTGATGGGGTCAGTCCTGTGTCAGTCTCGCCTCGTGATGGCGTCAGTCTGGTGTCAGCCTCGCCTCGTGATGGGGTCAGTCTGGTGTCAGCCTCGCCCCGTGACGGGGTCAGTCTGGTGTCAGCCTCGCCTCGTGATGGGGTCAGTCTTGTGTCAGCCTCGCCTCGTGATGGGGTCAGTCTGGTGTCAGCCTCGCCTCGTGATGGGGTCAGACTGGTGTCAGCCTCACATCATGATGGGGTCAGTCTGGTGTCAGCCTCGCCTCTTTATGTGGTCAGTCTGGTGTCAGCCTCGCCTCGAGATGGTGTCAGTCTGGTATAAGCCTCGCCTAGTGATAGGGTCAGTCTGGTGTCAGCCTCGCCTCGTGATGGGGTCAGTCTGGTGTCAGCCTCACATCATGATGGTGTCAGTCTGGTGTCAGCCTCGCCTCGTGATGGGGTCAGTCTGGTGTCAGCCTCGCCTCGTGATGGGGTCAGTCTGGTGTAAGCCTCACATCGTGATGGTGTCAGTCTGGTGTCAGCCTCGCCTCGTGATGGGGTCAGTCTGGTGTCAGCCTCGCCTCGTGATGGGGTCAGTCTGGTGTCAGCCTCGCCTCGTGATGGGGTCAGTCTGGTGTCAGCCTCGCCTCGTGATGGGGTCAGCCTGGTGTCAGCCTCGCCTCGTGATGGGGTCAGTCTGGTGTCAGCCTCGCCTCGTGATGGGGTCAGCCTGGTGTCAGCCTCGCCTCGTGATGGGGTCAGTCTGGTGTCAGCCTCGCCTCGTGATGGGTTCAGTCTGGTGTCAGCCTCGCCTCATGATGGGGTCAGTCTGGTGTCAGTCTCGCCTCTTGATGGGGTCAGTCTGGTTTCAGCCTCACATCGTGATGCTGTCAGTCTGGTGTCAGCCTCGCCTCGTAATGGGGTCAGTCTGGTGTCAGCCTCGCCTCGTGATGGTGTCAGTCTCGTGTCAGCCTCACATCGTGATGGTGTCAGTCAGGTGTCAGCCTCGCCTCGTGATGGGGTCAGTCTGGTGTCAGCCTCACCTCGTGATGGGGTCAGTCTGGTGTCAGCCTCGCCTCGTGATGGGGTCAGTCTGGTGTCAGCCTCGCCTCGTGATGGGGTCAGTCTGGTGTCAGCCTCGCCTCGTGATGGGGTCAGTCTGGTGTCAGCCTCGCCTCGTGATGGGGTCAGTCTGGTGTCAGCCTCACCCCGTGATGGGGTCAGTCTGGTGTCAACCTCGCCTCGTGATGGGGTCAGTCTGGTGTCAGCCACGCCTCGTGATGGGGTCAGTCTGGTGTCAGCCTCGCCTCGTGATGGTGTCAGTCTGGTGTCAGCCTCGCTAGTGATGGTGTCAGTCTGGTGTCAGCCTCGCCTTGTGATGGGGTCAGTCTGGTGTCAGCCTCGCCTCGTGATGGGGTCAGTCTGGTGTCAGTCTCACCTCGTGATGGGGTCAATCTGGATTCAGCCTCGCCCCGTGATGGGGTCAGTCTGGTGTCAGTCTCGCCTCGTGATGGGGTCAGTCTGGTGTCAGCCTCGCCTCGTGGTGGGGTCAGTCTGGTGTCAGCATCGCCTCGTTATGGGGTCAGTCTGGTGTCAGCCTCGCCTCGTGATGGTGTCATTGTAGTGTCAGCCTCGCTAGTGATGGGGTCAGTCTGGTGTCAGCCTCGCCTCGTGATGGGGTCAGTCTGGTGTCAGCCTCGCCTCGTGATGGGGTCAGTCTGGTGTCAGCCTCACATCGTGATGGGATCAGTCTGGTGTCAGCCTCGCCTCGTGATGGGGTCAGTCTGGTGTCAGCCTCGCCTCGTGATGGGGTCAGTCTGGTGTCAGCCTCACATCGTGATGGGATCAGTCTGGTGTCAGCCTCGCCTCGTGATGGTGTCAGTCTGGTGTCAGCCTCGCCTCGTGATGGGGTCAGTCCGGTGTCAGTCTCGCCTCGTGATGGGGTCAGTCTGGTGTCAGCCTCGCCTCGTGATGGGGTCAGTATGGTGTCAGCCTCGCCTCGTGATGGGGTCAGTCTGGTGTCAGCCTCGCCTCGTGATGGGGTCAGTCTGGTGTCAGCCTCGCCTCGTGATGGGGTCAGTCTGGTGTCAGCCTCACCCCGTGATGGGGTCAGTCTGGTGTCAACCTCGCCTCGTGATGGGGTCAGTCTGGTGTCAGCCTCGCCTCGTGATGGGGTCAGTCTGGTGTCAGCCTTGCCTCGTGATGGTGTCAGTCTGGTGTCAGCCTCGCTAGTGATGGTGTCAGTCTGGTGTCAGCCTCGCCTTGTGATGGGGTCAGTCTGGTGTCAGCCTCGCCTCGTGATGGTTTCAGTCTGGTGTCATTCTCGCGTCGTGATGGGGTCAGTCTGGTGTCAGTCTCACCTCGTGATGGGGTCAGTCTGGTGTCAGCCTCGCCTCGTGGTGGGGTCAGTCTGGTGTCAGCATAGCCTCGTTATGGGGTCAGTCTGGTGTCAGCCTCGCCTCGTGATGGTGTCATTGTGGTGTCAGCCTCGCTAGTGATGGGGTCAGTCTGGTGTCAGCCTCACATCATGATGGTGTCAGTCTGGTGTCAGCCTCGACTCGTGATGGGGTCAGTCTGGTGTCAGCCTCGCCTCGTGATGGTGTCATTGTGGTGTCAGCCTCGCTAGTGATGGGGTCAGTCTGGTGTCAGCCTCACATCATGATGGTGTCAGTCTGGTGTCAGCCTCGACTCGTGATGGGGTCAGTCTGGTGTCAGCCTCGCCTTGTGATGGTGTCAGTCTGGTGTCAGCCTCGCCTCGTGATGGGGTCAGTCTTGTGTCAGCCTCGCCTCGTGATGGGGTCAGTCTGGTGTCAGTCTCGCCTCGTGATGGGGTCAGTCTGGGGTCAGTCTCGCCTAGTGATGGGGTCAGTCTGGTGTCAGCCTCACATCATGATGGTGTCAGTCTGGTGTCAGCCTCGCCTCGTGATGGGGTCAGTCTGTTGTCAGCCTCGCCTAGTGATGGGGTCAGTCTGGTGTCAGCCTCGCCTAGTGATGGGGTCAGTCTGGTGTCAGTCTCGCCTCGTGATGGGGTCAGTCTGGTGTCAGCCTCGCCTCGTGATGGGGTCAGTCTGGTGTCAGTCTCGCCTAGTGATGGGGTCAGTCTGGTGTCAGCCTCACATCATGATGGTGTCAGTCTGGTGTCAGCCTCGCCTCATGATGGTGTCAGTCAGGTTTCAGCCTCGCCTCGTGATGGGGTCAGTTTGGTGTCAGTCTCGCCTCGTGATGGGGTCAGTCTGGTGTCAGCCTCGCCTCATGATGGGGACAGTCTGGTGTCAGCAACGCCTCGTGATGGTGTCAGTCTGGTGTCAGCCTCGCCTCGTGATGGGGTCAGTCTGGTGTCAGCCTCACATCATGATGGTGTCAGTCAGGTGTCAGCCTCGCCTCGTGATGGGGTCAGTCTGGTGTCAGCCTCGCCTCGTGATGGGGTCAGTCTGGTGTCAGCCTCGCCTCATGATGGGGTCAGTCTGGTGTCAGCCTCGCCTCGTGATGGGGTCAGTCTGGTGTCAGCCTCGCCTCGTGATGGGGTCAGTCTGGTGTCAGCCTCGCCTCGTGATGGGGTCAGTCTGGTGTCAGCCTCGCCTCGTGATGGGGTCAGTCTGGTGTCAGCCTCACCCCGTGATGGGGTCAGTCTGGTGTCAACCTCGCCTCGTGATGGGGTCAGTCTGGTGTCAGCCTCGCCTCGTGATGGGGTCAGTCTGGTGTCAGCCTCGCCTCGTGATGGTGTCAGTCTGGTGTCAGCCTCGCTAGTGATGGTGTCAGTCTGGTGTCAGCCTCGCCTTGTGATGGGGTCAGTCTGGTGTCAGCCTCGCCTCGTGATGGGGTCAGTCTGGTGTCAGTCTCACCTCGTGATGGGGTCAATCTGGATTCAGCCTCGCCCCGTGATGGGGTCAGTCTGGTGTCAGTCTCGCCTCGTGATGGGGTCAGTCTGGTGTCAGCCTCGCCTCGTGGTGGGGTCAGTCTGGTGTCAGCATCGCCTCGTTATGGGGTCAGTCTGGTGTCAGCCTCGCCTCGTGATGGTGTCATTGTGGTGTCAGCCTCGCTAGTGATGGGGTCAGTCTGGTGTCAGCCTCGCCTCGTGATGGGGTCAGTCTGGTGTCAGCCTCGCCTCGTGATGGGGTCAGTCTGGTGTCAGCCTCAAATCGTGATGGGATCAGTCTGGTGTCAGCCTCGCCTCGTGATGGTGTCAGTCTGGTGTAAGCCTCGCCTCGTGATGGGGTCAGTCTGGTGAAAGCCTCACATCATGATGGGGTCAGTCTGGTGTCAGCCTCACATCATGATGGTGTCAGTCTGGTGTCAGCCTCGCCTCGTAATGGGGTCAGTCTGGTGTCAGCCTCGCCTCGTGATGGGGTCAGTCCGGTGTCAGTCTCGCCTCGTGATGGGGTCAGTCTGGTGTTAGCCTCGCCTCGTGATGGGGTCAGTATGGTGTCAGCCTCGCCTCGTGATGGGGTCAGTCTGGTGTCAGCCTCGCCTCGTGATGGGGTCAGTCTGGTGTCAGCCTCACCCCGTGATGGGGTCAGTCTGGTGTCAACCTCGCCTCGTGATGGGGTCAGTCTGGTGTCAGCCTCGCCTCGTGATGGGGTCAGTCTGGTGTCAGCCTTGCCTCGTGATGGTGTCAGTCTGGTGTCAGCCTCGCTAGTGATGGTGTCAGTCTGTTGTCAGCCTCGCCTTGTGATGGGGTCAGTCTGGTGTCAGCCTCGCCTCGTGATGGTTTCAGTCTGGTGTCATTCTCGCCTCGTGATGGGGTCAGTCTGGTGTCAGTCTCAACTCGTGATGGGGTCAATCTGGATTCAGCCTCGCCCCGTGATGGGGTCAGTCTGGTGTCAGTCTCGCCTCGTGATGGGGTCAGTCTGGTGTCAGCCTCGCCTCGTGGTGGGGTCAGTCTGGTGTCAGCATCGCCTCGTTATGGGGTCAGTCTGGTGTCAGCCTCGCCTCGTGATGGTGTCATTGTGGTGTCAGCCTCGCTAGTGATGGGGTCAGTCTGGTGTCAGCCTCACATCATGATGGTGTCAGTCTGGTGTCAGCCTCGACTCGTGATGGGGTCAGTCTGGTGTCAGCCTCGCCTCGTGATGGTGTCATTGTGGTGTCAGCCTCGCTAGTGATGGGGTCAGTCTGGTGTCAGCCTCACATCATGATGGTGTCAGTCTGGTGTCAGCCTCGACTCGTGATGGGGTCAGTCTGGTGTCAGCCTCGCCTTGTGATGGTGTCAGTCTGGTGTCAGCCTCGCCTCGTGATGGGGTCAGTCTTGTGTCAGCCTCGCCTCGTGATGGGGTCAGTCTGGTGTCAGTCTCGCCTCGTGATGGGGTCAGTCTGGGGTCAGTCTCGCCTAGTGATGGGGTCAGTCTGGTGTCAGCCTCACATCATGATGGTGTCAGTCTGGTGTCAGTCTCGCCTCGTGATGGGGTCAGTCTGGTGTCAGTCTTGCGCCGTGATGGGGTAAGTCTGGTGTCAGTCTCGCCTCGTGATGGGGTCAGTCTGGTGTCAGCCTCGCCTCGTGATGGGGTCAGTCTGGTGTCAGCCTTGCTCCGTGATGGGGTCAGTCTGGTGTCAGTCTCGCCTCGTGATGGGGTCAGTCTGGTGTCAGTCTCGCCTCATGATGGGGTCAGTCTGGTGTCAGAATCGGCCCGTGATGGGGTCAGTCTGGTGTCAGTCTCGCCTCATGATGGGGTCAGTCTGGTGTCAGCCTCGCCTCGTGATGGGGTCAGTCTGGTGTCAGCCTCGCCCCGTGATGGGGTCAGTCTGGTGTCAGCCTCGCTAGTGATGGGGTCAGTCTGGTGTCAGCCTCGCATCGTGATGGGGTCAGTCTGGTCTCAGTCTTGCCTAGTGATGGGGTCAGTCTGGTGTCAGCCTCACATCATGATGGTGTCAGTCTGGTGTCAGCCTCGCCTCGTGATGGTGTCAGTCTGGTGTCAGCCTCGCCTCGTGATGGGGTCAGTCTGGTATCAGCCTCGCCTCGTGATGGGGTCAGTATGGTGTAAGCCTCGCCTAGTGATGTGGTCAGTCTGGTGTCAGCCTCACATCATGATGGTGTCAGTCTGGTGTCAGCCTCGACTCGTGATGGGGTCAGTCTGGTGTCAGCCTCGCCTAGTGATGGTGTCAGTCTGGTCTCAGCCTCGCCTCGTGATTGGGTCAGTCTGGTGTCAGTCTCGCCTCGTGATGGGGTCAGTCTGGTGTCAGCCTCACATCATGATGGTGTCAGTCTGGTGTCAGCCTCGCCTTGTGATGGGGTCAGTCTGGTTTCAGCCTCGCCTCGTGATGGTTTCAGTCTGGTGTCAGCCTCGCCTCGTGATGGTGTCAGTCTGGTGTCAGCCTCACCTCGTGATGGGGTCAGTCTGGTGTCAGCCTCACATCATGATGGTGTCAGTCTGGTGTCAGCCTCGCCTCGTGATGGGGTCAGTCTGGTGTCATCTTCGCCTCGTGATGGGGTCAGTATGGTGTCAGCCTCGCCTCGTGATGGGGTCAGTCTGGTGTCAGCCTCGCCTCGTGATGGGGTCAGTCTGGTGTCAGCCTCGCCTCGTGATGGGGTCAGTCTGGTGTCAGCCTCACCCCGTGATGGGGTCAGTCTGGTGTCAGCCTCGCCTCGTGATGGGGTCAGTCTGGTGTCAGCTTCGCCTCGTGATGGCGTCAGTCTGGTGTTAGCCTCGCCTAGTGATGGGGTCAGTCTGGTGTCAGCCTCACATCATGATGGTGTCAGTCAGGTGTCAGCCTCACATCGTGATGCTGTCAGTCTGGTGTCAGCCTCGCCTCGTAATGGGGTCAGTCTGGTGTCAGCCTCGCCTCGTGATGGTGTCAGTCTCGTGTCAGCCTCACATCGTGATGGTGTCAGTCTGGTGTCAGCCTTGCCTCGTGATGGGGTCAGTCTGGTGTCAGCCTCGCCTCGTGATGGGGTCAGTCTGGTGTCAGCCTCGCCTCGTGATGGGGTCAGTCTGGTGTCAGCCTCGCCTCGTGATGGGGTCAGTCTGGTGTCAGCCTCGCCTCATGATGGGGTCAGTCTGGTGTCAGTCTCGCCTCTTGATGGGGTCAGTCTGGTTTCAGCCTCACATCGTGATGCTGTCAGTCTGGTGTCAGCCTCGCCTCGTAATGGGGTCAGTCTGGTGTCAGCCTCGCCTCGTGATGGTGTCAGTCTCGTGTCAGCCTCACATCGTGATGGTGTCAGTCTGGTGTCAGCCTCGCCTCGTGATGGGGTCAGTCCGGTGTCAGTCTCGCCTCGTGATGGGGTCAGTCTGGTGTCAGCCTCACCTCGTGATGGGGTCAGTCCGGTGTCAGCCTCGCCTCGTGATGGGGTCAGTCCGGTGTCAGTCTCGCCTCGTGATGGGGTCAGTCTGGTGTCAGCCTCGCCTCGTGATGGGGTCAGTCTGGTGTCAGCCTCGCCTCGTGATGGCGTCAGTCTGGTGTCAGCCTCGCCTCGTGATGGGGTCAGTCTGGTGTAAGCCTCACATCGTGATGGTGTCAGTCTGGTGTCAGCCTCGCCTCGTGATGGGGTCAGTCTGGTGTCAGCCTCGCCTCGTGATGGGGTCAGTCTGGTGTCAGCCTCGCCTCGTGATGGGGTCAGTCTGGTGTCAGCCTCGCCTCGTGATGGGGTCAGTCTGGTGTCAGCCTCGCCTCGTGATGGGGTCAGTCTGGTGTCAGCCTCGCCTCGTGATGGGTTCAGTCTGGTGTCAGCCTCGCCTCATGATGGGGTCAGTCTGGTGTCAGTCTCGCCTCTTGATGGGGTCAGTCTGGTTTCAGCCTCACATCGTGATGCTGTCAGTCTGGTGTCAGCCTAGCCTCGTAATGGGGTCAGTCTGGTGTCAGCCTCGCCTCGTGATGGTGTCAGTCTCGTGTCAGCCTCACATCGTGATGGTGTCAGTCTGGTGTCAGCCTCGCCTCGTGATGGGGTAAGTCCGGTGTCAGTCTCGCCTCGTGATGGGGTCAGTCTGGTGTCAGCCTCACCTCGTGATGGGGTCAGTCCGGTGTCAGACTCGCCTCGTGATGGGGTCAGTCCGGTGTCAGTCTCGCCTCGTGATGGGGTCAGTCTGGTGTCAGCCTCGCCTCGTGATGGGGTCAGTCTGGTGTCAGCATCACCTCGTGATGGCGTCAGTCTGGTGTCAGCCTCGCCTAGTGATGGGGTCAGTCTGGTGTCAGCCTCACATCATGATGGTGTCAGTCAGGTGTCAGCCTCGCCTCGTGATGGGGTCAGTCTGGTGTCAGCCTCGCCTCGTGATGGGGTCAGTCTGGTGTCAGCCTCGCCTCGTGATGGGGTCAGTCTGGTGTCAGCCTCGCCTCGTGATGGGGTCAGTCTGGTGTCAGCCTCGCCTCGTGATGGGGTCAGTCTGGTGTCAGCCTCGCCTCGTGATTGGGTCAGTCTGGTGTCAGCCTCGCCTCGTGATGGGGTCAGTCTGGTGTTAGCTTCGCCTCGTGATGGGGTCAGACTGGTGTCAGCCTCACATCATGATGGGGTCAGTCTGGTGTCAGCCTCGCCTCGTTATGTGGTCAGTCTGGTGTCAGCCTCGCCTCGAGATGGTGTCAGTCTGGTATCAGCCTCGCCTAGTGATAGGGTCAGTCTGGTGTCAGCCTCGCCTCGTGATGGGGTCAGTCTGGTGTCAGCCTCACATCATGATGGTGTCAGTCTGGTGTCAGCCTCGCCTCGTGATGGGGTCAGTCTGGTGTCAGCCTCGCCTCGTGATGGTGTCAGTCTGGTGTCAGCCTCGCCTCGTGATGGTGTCAGTCTTGTGTCAGCCTCACCTCGTGATGGGATCTGTCTGGTGTCAGCCTCGCCTCGTGATTGGGTCAGTCTGGTGTCAGCCTCGCCTCGTGATGGGGTCAGTCTGGTGTCAGTCTCGCCTCATGATGTTGTCAGTCTGGTGTCAGCCTCACCTAGTGATGGTGTCCGTCTGGTGTCAGCCTCGCCTCGTGATGGGGTCAGTCTGGTGTCAGCCTCGCCTAGTGATGGGGTCAGTCTGGTGTCAGCCTCGCCTCGTGATGGGGTCAGTCTGGTGTCAGTCTCGCCTCGTGATGGGGTCAGTCTGGTGTCAGTCTCGCCTCGTGATGGGGTCAGTCTGGTGTCAGTCTCGCCTCGTGATGGGGTCAGTCTGGTGTCAGCCTCACATTATGATGGTGTCAGTCTGGTGTCAGCCTCGCCTCGTGATGGTGTCAGTCTGGTGTCAGCCTCGCCTCGTGATGGGGTCAGTCTGGTGTCAGCCTCGCCTCATGATGGGGTCAGTCTGGTGTCAGCCTCACATCATGATGGGGTCAGTCTGGTGTCAGCCACATCTCGTGATGGTGTCAGTCTGGTGTCAGCCTCGCCTCGTGATGGGGTCAGTCTGGTGTCAGCCTCGCCCCGTGATGGGGTCAGTCCTGTGTCAGTCTCGCCTCATGATGGCGTCAGTCTGGTGTCAGCCTCGCCTCGTGATGGGGTCAGTCTGGTGTTAGCCTCTCCCCGTGACGGGGTCAGTCTGGAGTCAGCCTCGCCTCGTGATGGGGTCAGTCTGGTGTCAGCCTCGCCTCGTGATGGGGTCAGTCTGGTGTCAGCCTCGCCTCGTGATGGGGTCAGACTGGTGTCAGCCTCACATCATGATGGGGTCAGTCTGGTGTCAGCCTCGCCTCTTTATATGGTCAGTCTGGTGTCAGCCTCGCCTCGAGATGGTGTCAGTCTGGTATAAGCCTCGCCTAGTGATAGGGTCAGTCTGGTGTCAGCCTCGCCTCGTGATGGGGTCAGTCTGGTGTCAGCCTCACATCATGATGGTGTCAGTCTGGTGTCAGCCTCGCCTCGTGATGGGGTCAGTCTGGTGTCAGCCTCGCCTCGTGATGGGGTCAGTCTGGTGTAAGCCTCACATCGTGATGGTGTCAGTCTGGTGTCAGCCTCGCCTCGTGATGGGGTCAGTCTGGTGTCAGCCTCGCCTCGTGATGGGGTCAGTCTGGTGTCAGCCTCGCCTCGTGATGGGGTCAGTCTGGTGTCAGCCTCGCCTCGTGATGGGGTCAGCCTGGTGTCAGCCTCGCCTCGTGATGGGGTCAGTCTGGTGTCAGCCTCGCCTCGTGATGGGTTCAGTCTGGTGTCAGCCTCGCCTCATGATGGGGTCAGTCTGGTGTTAGTCTCGCCTCTTGATGGGGTCAGTCTGGTTTCAGCCTCACATCGTGATGCTGTCAGTCTGGTGTCAGCCTCGCCTCGTAATGGGGTCAGTCTGGTGTCAGCCTCGCCTCGTGATGGTGTCAGTCTCGTGTCAGCCTCACATCGTGATGGTGTCAGTCTGGTGTCAGCCTCGCCTCGTGATGGGGTCAGTCCGGTGTCAGTCTCGCCTCGTGATGGGGTCAGTCTGGTGTCAGCCTCACCTCGTGATGGGGTCAGTCCGGTGTCAGCCTCGCCTCGTGATGGGGTCAGTCCGGTGTCAGTCTCGCCTCGTGATGGGGTCAGTCTGGTGTCAGCCTCGCCTCGTGATGGGGTTAGTCTGGTGTCAGCCTCGCCTCGTGATGGCGTCAGTCTGGTGTTAGCCTCGCCTAGTGATGGGGTCAGTCTGGTGTCAGCCTCACATCATGATGGTGTCAGTCAGGTGTCAGCCTCGCCTCGTGATGGGGTCAGTCTGGTGTCAGCCTCGCCTCGTGATGGGGTCAGTCTGGTGTAAGCCTCACATCGTGATGGTGTCAGTCTGGTGTCAGCCTTGCCTCGTGATGGGGTCAGTCTGGTGTCAGCCTCGCCTCGTGATGGGGTCAGTCTGGTGTCAGCCTCGCCTCGTGATGGGGTCAGTCTGGTGTCAGCCTCGCCTCGTGATGGGGTCAGTCTGGTGTCAGCCTCGCCTCGTGATGGGTTCAGTCTGGTGTCAGCCTCGCCTCATGATGGGGTCAGTCTGGTGTCAGTCTCGCCTCTTGATGGGGTCAGTCTGGTTTCAGCCTCACATCGTGATGCTGTCAGTCTGGTGTCAGCCTCGCCTCGTAATGGGGTCAGTCTGGTGTCAGCCTCGCCTCGTGACGGTGTCAGTCTCGTGTCAGCCTCACATCGTGATGGTGTCAGTGTGGTGTCAGCCTTGCCTCGTGATGGGGTCAGTCTGGTGTCAGCCTCGCCTCGTGATGGGGTCAGTCTGGTGTCAGCCTCGCCTCGTGATGGGGTCAGTCTGGTGTCAGCCTCGCCTCGTGATGGGGTCAGTCTGGTGTCAGTCTCGCCTCTTGATGGGGTCAGTCTGGTTTCAGCCTCACATCGTGATGCTGTCAGTCTGGTGTCAGCCTCGCCTCGTAATGGGGTCAGTCTGGTGTCAGCCTCGCCTCGTGATGGTGTCAGTCTCGTGTCAGCCTCACATCGTGATGGTGTCAGTCTGGTGTCAGCCTCGCCTCGTGAAGGGGTCAGTCCGGTGTCAGTCTCGCCTCGTGATGGGGTCAGTCTGGTGTCAGCCTCACCTTGTGATGGGGTCAGTCCGGTGTCAGCCTCGCCTCGTGATGGGGTCAGTCCGGTGTCAGTCTCGCCTCGTGATGGGGTCAGTCTGGTGTCAGCCTCGCCTCGTGATGGGGTCAGTATGGTGTAAGCCTCGCCTAGTGATGTGGTCAGTCTGGTGTCAGCCTCACATCATGATGGGGTCAGTCTGGTGTCAGCCTCGCCTCGTGATGGCGTCAGTCTGGTGTCAGCCTCGCCTAGTGATGGGGTCAGTCTGGTGTCAGCCTCACATCATGATGGTGTCAGTCAGGTGTCAGCCTCGCCTCGTGATGGGGTCAGTCTGGTGTCAGCCTCGCCTCGTGATGGGGTCAGTCTGGTGTCAGCCTCGCCTCGTGATGGGGTCAGTCTGGTGTCAGCCTCGCCTCGTGATGGGGTCAGTCTGGTGTCAGCCTCGCATCGTGATGGGGTCAGTCTGGTGTCAGCCTCGCCTCGTGATTGGGTCAGTCTGGTGTCAGCCTCGCCTCGTGATGGGGTCAGTCTGGTGTTAGCTTCGCCTTGTGATGGGGTCAGACTGGTGTCAGCCTCACATCATGATGGGGTCAGTCTGGTGTCAGCCTCGCCTCGTTATGTGGTCAGTCTGGTGTCAGCCTCGCCTCGAGATGGTGTCAGTCTGGTATCAGCCTCGCCTAGTGATAGGGTCAGTCTGGTTTCAGCCTCGCCTCGTGATGGGGTCAGTCTGGTGTCAGCCTCACATCATGATGGTGTCAGTCTGGTGTCAGCCTCGCCTCGTGATGGGGTCAGTCTGGTGTCAGCCTCGCCTCGTGATGGTGTCAGTCTGGTGTCAGCCTCGCCTCGTGATGGTGTCAGTCTTGTGTCAGCCTCACCTCGTGATGGGATCTGTCTGGTGTCAGCCTCACATCATGATGGTGTCAGTCTGGTGTCAGCCTCGCCTCGTGATGGGGTCAGTCTGGTGTCAGTCTCGCCTCGTGATGGGGTCAGTCTGGTGTCAGTCTCGCCTCGTGATGGGGTCAGTCTGGTGTCAGCCTCACATTATGATGGTGTCAGTCTGGTGTCAGCCTCGCCTCGTGATGGTGTCAGTCTGGTGTCAGCCTCGCCTCGTGATGGGGTCAGTCTGGTGTCAGCCTCGCCTAGTGATGGGGTCAGTCTGGTGTCAGCCTCACATCATGATCGGGTCAGTCTGGTGTCAGCCATGTCTCGTGATGTTGTCAGTCTGGTGTCAGCCTCGCCTCGTGATGGGGTCAGTCTGGTGTCAGCCTCGCCCCGTGATGGGGTTAGTCCTGTGTCAGTCTCGCCTCGTGATGGCGTCAGTCTGGTGTCAGCCTCGCCTCGTGATGGGGTCAGTCTGGTGTCAGCCTCGCCCCGTGACGGGGTCAGTCTGGTGTCAGCCTCGCCTCGTGATGGGGTCAGTCTTGTGTCAGCCTCGCCTCGTGATGGGGTCAGTCTGGTGTCAGCCTCGCCTCGTGATGGGGTCAGACTGGTGTCAGCCTCACATCATGATGGGGTCAGTCTGGTGTCAGCCTCGCCTCGTTATGTGGTCAGTCTGGTGTCAGCCTCGCCTCGAGATGGTGTCAGTCTGGTATAAGCCTCGCCTAGTGATAGGGTCAGTCTGGTGTCAGCCTCGCCTCGTGATGGGGTCAGTCTGGTGTCAGCCTCACATCATGATGGTGTCAGTCTGGTGACAGCCTCGCCTCGTGATGGGGTCAGTCTGGTGTCAGCCTCGCCTCGTGATGGGGTCAGTCTTGTGTCAGCCTCGCCTCGTGATGGGGTCAGTCTGGTGTCAGCCTCGCCTCGTGATGGGGTCAGTCTGGTGTCAACCTCGCCTCGTGATGGGGTGAGTCTGGTGTCAGCCTCGCCTCGTGATGGGTTCAGTCTGGTGTCAGCCTCGCCTCATGATGGGGTCAGTCTGGTGTCAGTCTCGCCTCTTGATGGGGTCAGACTGGTTTCAGCCTCACATCGTGATGCTGTCAGTCTGGTGTCAGCCTCGCCTCGTAATGGGGTCAGTCTGGTGTCAGCCTCGCCTCGTGATGGTGTCAGTCTCGTGTCAGCCTCACATCGTGATGGTGTCAGTCTGGTGTCAGCCTCGCCTCGTGATGGGGTCAGTCCGGTGTCAGTCTCGCCTCGTGATGGGGTCAGTCTGGTGTCAGCCTCACCTCGTGTTGGGGTCAGTCCGGTGTCAGCCTCGCCTCGTGATGGGGTCAGTCCGGTGTCAGTCTCGCCTCGTGATGGGGTCAGTCTGGTGTCAGCCTCGCCTCGTGATGGGGTCAGTCTGGTGTCAGCCTCGCCTCGTGATGGCGTCAGTCTGGTGTCAGCCTCGCATAGTGATGGGGTCAGTCTGGTGTCAGCCTCACATCATGATGGTGTCAGTCAGGTGTCAGCCTCGCCTAGTGATGGGGTCAGTCTGGTGTCAGCCTCGCTTCGTGATGGGGTCAGTCTGGTGTAAGCCTCACATCGTGATGGTGTCATTCTGGTGTCAGCCTTGCCTCGTGATGGGGTCAGTCTGGTGTCAGCCTCGCCTCGTGATGGGGTCAGTCTGGTGTCAGCCTCGCCTCGTGATGGGGTCAGTCTGGTGTCAGCCTCGCCTCGTGATGGGGTCAGTCTGGTGTCAGCCTCGCCTCGTGATGGGTTCAGTCTGGTGTCAGCCTCGCCTCATGATGGGGTCAGTCTGGTGTCAGTCTCGCCTCTTGATGGGGTCAGTCTGGTTTCAGCCTCACATCGTGATGCTGTCAGTCTGGTGTCAGCCTCGCCTCGTAATGGGGTCAGTCTGGTGTCAGCCTCGCCTCGTGATGGTGTCAGTCTCGTGTCAGCCTCACATCGTGATGGTGTCAGTCTGGTGTCAGCCTTGCCTCGTGATGGGGTCAGTCTGGTGTCAGTCTCGCCTCTTGATGGGGTCAGTCTGGTTTCAGCCTCACATCGTGATGCTGTCAGTCTGGTGTCAGCCTCGCCTCGTAATGGGGTCAGTCTGGTGTCAGCCTCGCCTCGTGATGCTGTCAGTCTGGTGTCAGCCTCACATCGTGATGGTGTCAGTCTGGTGTCAGCCTTGCCTCGTGATGGGGTTAGTCTGGTGTCAGTCTCGCCTCTTGATGGGGTCAGTCTGGTTTCAGCATCACATCGTGATGCTGTCAGTCTGGTGTCAGCCTCGCCTCGTGATGGGGTCAGTCTGGTGTCAGTCTCGCCTCATGATGGGGTCTGTCTGGTGTCAGCCTCACATCATGATGGTGTCAGTCTAGTGTCAGCCTCGCCTCGTGATGGTGTCAGTCTGGTGTCAGCCTCACCTCGTGATGGTGTCCGTCTGGTGTCAGTCTCGCCTCATGATGGGGTCAGTCTGGTGTCAGCCTCACATCATGATGGTGTCAGTCTGGTGTCAGCCTCGCCTCGTGATGGTGTCAGTCTGGTGTCAGCCTCACCTCGTGATGGTGTCCGTCTGGTGTCAGCCTCGCCTCGTGATGGGGTCAGTCTGGTGTCAGCCTCGCCTCGTGATGGGGTCAGTCTGGTGTCAGCCTCGCCTCGTGATGGGGTCAGTCTGGTGTCAGTCTCGCCTCGTGATGGGGTCAGTCTGGTGTCAGTCTCGCCTCGTGATGGGGTCAGTCTGGTGTCAGCCTCACATTATGATGGTGTCAGTCTGGTGTCAGCCTCGCCTCGTGATGGTGTCAGTCTGGTGTCAGCCTCGCCTCGTGATGGGGTCAGTCTGGTGTCAGCCTCGCCTCGTGATGGGGTCAGTCTGGTGTCAGCCTCGCCTAGTGATGGGGTCAGTCTGGTGTCAGCCTCACATCATGATGGGGTCAGTCTGGTGTCAGCCACGTCTCGTGATGGGGTCAGTCCTGTGTCAGTCTCGCCTCGTGATGGCGTCAGTCTGGTGTCAGCCTCGGCTCGTGATGGGGTCAGTCTGGTGTTAGCCTCGCCCCGTGACGGGGTCAGTCTGGTGTCAGCCTCGCCTCGTGATGGGGTCAGTCTGGTGTCAGCCTCGCCTCGTGATGGGGTCAGTCTGGTGTCAGCCTCGCCTCGTGATGGGGTCAGACTGGTGTCAGCCTCACATCATGATGGGGTCAGTCTGGTGTCAGCCTCGCCTCGTTATGTGGTCAGTCTGGTGTCAGCCTCGCCTCGAGATGGTGTCAGTCTGGTATAAGCCTTGCCTAGTGATAGGGTCAGTCTGGTGTCAGCCTCGCCTCGTGATGGGGTCAGTCTGGTGTCAGCCTCACATCATGATGGTGTCAGTCTGGTGTCAGCCTCGCCTCGTGGTGGGGTCAGTCCGGTGTCAGCCTCGCCTCGTGATGGGGTCAGTCTGGTGTCAGGCTCGCCTCGTGATGGGGTCAGTCTGATGTCAGCCTCGCCTCGTGATGGGGTCAGTCTGGTGTCAGCCTCGCCTCGTGATGGGGTCAGTCTGGTGTCAGCCTCGCCTCGTGATGGGTTCAGTCTGGTGTCAGCCTCGCCTCGTGATGGGGTCAGTCTGGTGTCAGTCTCGCCTCTTGATGGGGTCAGTCTGGTTTCAGCCTCACATCGTGATGCTGTCAGTCTGGTGTCAGCCTCGCCTCGTAATGGGGTCAGTCTGGTGTCAGCCTCGCCTCGTGATGGTGTCAGTCTGGTTTCAGCCTCGCCTTGTGATTCTGTCAGTCTGGTGTCAGCCTTGCCTCGTGACGGGTTCAGTCTGGTTTCAGCCTCGCCTCGTGATGGGGTCAGTCTGGTGTCAGCCTCGGCTCTTGATGGGGTCAGTCTGGTGTCAGTCTCGTCTCGTGATGGGGTCAGTCTGGTGTCAGCCTCGCCACGTGATGGGGTCAGTCTGGTGTCAGCCTCGCCCCGTGACGGGGCAGTCTGGTGTCAGCCTCACATCATGATGGTGTCAATCTTGTGTCAGCTTCGCCTTGTGATGGTGTCAGTCTGGTGTCAGCCTCGCTTCGTGATGGGGTCAGTCTGGTGTCAGCCTCGCCTCGTGATGGGGTCAGTCTGGTGTCAGCCTCGCCTCGTGATGGGGTCAGTCTGGTGTCAGCCTCGCCTAGTGATGGGGTCAGTCTGGTGTCAGCCTCACATCATGATGGTGTCAGTCTGGTGTCAGCCTCGCCTCGTGATCGTGTCAGTCTGGTGTCAGCCTCGCCTCATGATGGGGTCAGTCTGGTGTCAGCCTCGCCTAGTGATGGGGTCAGTCTGGTGTCAGTCTCGTCTCGTGATGGGGTAAGTCTGGTGTCAGCCTCGCCCCGTGATGGAGTCAGTCTGGTGTCAGCCTCGCCCCGTGACAGGGTCTGTCTGGTGTCAGCCTCACATCATGATGGTGTCAATCTTGTGTCAGCTTCGCCTTGTGATGGTGTCAGTCTGGTGTCAGCCTCGCTTCGTGATGGGGTCAGTCTGGTGTCAGCCTCGCCTCGTGATGGGGTCAGTCTGGTGTCAGCCTCGCCTCGTGATGGGGTCAGTCTGGTGTCAGCCTCGCCTCGTGATGGGGTCAGTCTGGTGTCAGCCTCGCCTAGTGATGGGGTCAGTCTGGTGTCAGCCTCGCCTCGTGATGGGGTCAGTCTGGTGTCAGTCTCGCCTCGTGATGGGGTCAGTCTGGTGTCAGTCTCGCCTCGTGATGGGTTCAGTCTGGTGTCAGTCTCGCCTCGTGATGGGGTCAGTCTGGTGTCAGCCTCACATTATGATGGTGTCAGTCTGGTGTCAGCCTCCCCTCGTGATGGTGTCAGTCTGGTGTCAGCCTCGCCTCGTGATGGGGTCAGTCTGGTGTCAGCCTCGCCTAGTGATGGGGTCAGTCTGGTGTCAGCCTCACATCATGATGGGGTCAGTCTAGTGTCAGCCATGTCTCGTGATGGTGTCAGTCTGGTGTCAGCCTCGCCTCGTGATGGGGTCAGTCTGGTGTCAGCCTCGCCCCTGATGGGGTCAGTCCTGTGTCAGTCTCGCCTCGTGATGGCGTCAGTCTGGTGTCAGCCTCGCCTCGTGATGGGTTCAGTCTGGTGTCAGCCTCGCCCCGTGACGGGGTCAGTCTGGTGTCAGCCTCGCCTCGTGATGGGGTCAGTCTGGTGTCAGCCTCGCCTCGTGATGGGGTCAGTCTGGTGTCAGCCTCGCCTCGTGATGGGGTCAGACTGGTGTCAGCCTCACATCATGATGGGGTCAGTCTGGTGTCAGCCTCGCCTCGTTATGTGGTCAGTCTGGTGTCAGCCTTGCCTCGAGATGGTGTCAGTCTGGTATAAGCCTCGCCTAGTGATAGGGTCAGTCTGGTGTCAGCCTCGCCTCGTGATGGGGTCAGTCTGGTGTCAGCCTCACGTCATGATGGTGTCAGTCTGGTGTCAGCCTCGCCTCGTGATGGGGTCAGTCTGGTGTCAGCCTCGCCTCGTGATGGGGTCAGTCTTGTGTAAGCCTCACATCGTGATGGTGTCAGTCTGGTGTCAGCCTCGCCTCGTGATGGGGTCAGTCTGGTGTCAGCCACGCCTCGTGATGGGGTCAGTCTGGTGTCAGCCTCGCCTCGTGATGGGGTCAGTCTGGTGTCAGCCTTGCCTCGTGATGGGGTCAGTCTGGTGTCAGCCTCGCCTCGTGGTGGGTTCAGTCTGGTGTCAGCCTCGCCTCATGATGGGGTCAGTCTGGTGTCAGTCTCGCCTCTTGATGGGGTCAGTCTGGTTTCAGCCTCACATCGTGATGCTGTCAGTCTGGTGTCAGCCTCGCCTCGAAATGGGGTCAGTCTGGTGTCAGCCTCGCCTCGTGATGGTGTCAGTCTCGTGTCAGCCTCACATCGTGATGGTGTCAGTCTGGTGTCAGCCTCGCCTCGTGATGGGGTCAGTCCGGTGTCAGTCTCGCCTCGTGATGGGGTCAGTCTGGTGTCAGCCTCACCTCGTGATGGGGTCAGTCCGGTGTCAGACTCGCCTTGTGATGGGGTCAGTCCGGTGTCAGTCTCGCCTCGTGATGGGGTCAGTCTGGTGTCAGCCTCGCCTCGTGATGGGGTCAGTCTGGTGTCAGCCTCGCCTCGTGATGGCGTCAGTCTGGTGTCAGCCTCGCCTAGTGATGGGGTCAGTCTGGTGTCAGCCTCACATCATGATGGTGTCAGTCAGGTGTCAGCCTCGCCTCGTGATGGGGTCAGTCTGGTGTCAGCCTCGCCTCGTGATGGGGTCAGTCTGGTGTCAGCCTCGCCTCGTGATGGGGTCAGTCTGGTGTCAGCCTCGCCTCGTGATGGGGTCAGTCTGGTGTCAGCCTCGCCTCGTGATGGGGTCAGTCTGGTGTCAGCCTCGCCTCGTGATTGGGTCAGTCTGGTGTCAGCCTCGCCTCGTGATGGGGTCAGTCTGGTGTTAGCTTCGCCTCGTGATGGGGTCAGACTGGTGTCAGCCTCACATCATGATGGGGTCAGTTTGGTGTCAGCCTCGCCTCGTTATGTAGTCAGTCTGGTGTCAGCCTCGCCTCGAGATGGTGTCAGTCTGGTATCAGCCTCGCCTAGTGATAGGGTCAGTCTGGTGTCAGCCTCGCCTCGTGATGGGGTCAGTCTGGTGTCAGCCTCACATCATGATGGTGTCAGTCTGGTGTCAGCCTCGCCTCGTGATGGGGTCAGTCTGGTGTCAGCCTTGCCTCGTGATGGGGTCAGTCTGGTGTCAGCCTTGCCTAGTGATGGGGTCAGTCTGGTGTCAGCCTCGCCTCGTGATTGGGTCAGTCTGGTGTCAGCCTCGCCTCGTGATGGGGTCAGTCTGGTGTCAGTCTCGCCTCATGATGGGGTCTTTCTGGTGTCAGCCTCACATCATGATGGTGTCAGTCTGGTGTCAGCCTCGCCTCGTGATGGTGTCAGTCTGGTGTCAGCCTCACCTAGTGATGGTGTCCGTCTGGTGTCAGCCTCGCCTCGTGATGGGGTCAGTCTGGTGTCAGCCTCGCCTAGTGATGGGGTCAGTCTGGTGTCAGCCTCGCCTCGTGATGGGGTCAGTCTGGTGTCAGTCTCGCCTCGTGATGGGGTCAGTCTGGTGTCAGTCTCGCCTCGTGATGGGGTCAGTCTGGTGTCAGCCTCACATTATGATGGTGTCAGTCTGGTGTCAGCCTCGCCTCGTGATGGTGTCAGTCTGGTGTCAGCCTCGCCTCGTGATGGGGTCAGTCTGGAGTCAGCCTCGCCTAGTGATGGGGTCAGTCTGGTGTCAGCCTCACATCATGATGGGGTCAGTCTGGTGTCAGCCTCATCTCGTGATGGTGTCAGTCTGGTGTCAGCCTCGCCTCGTGATGGGGTCAGTCTGGTGTCAGCCTCGCCCCGTGATGGGGTCAGTCCTGTGTCAGTCTCGCCTCATGATGGCGTCAGTCTGGTGTCAGCCTCGCCTCGTGATGGGGTCAGTCTGGTGTTAGCCTCTCCCCGTGACGGGGTCAGTCTGGAGTCAGCCTCGCCTCGTGATGGGGTCAGTCTGGTGTCAGCCTCGCCTCGTGATGGGGTCAGTCTGGTGTCAGCCTCGCCTCGTGATGGGGTCAGACTGGTGTCAGCCTCGCCTCGTGATGGGGTCAGTCTGGTGTAAGCCTTGCCTCGTGATGGTGTCAGTCTGGTGTAAGCCTCACATCGTGATGGTGTCAGTCTGGTGTCAGCCTCGCCTCGTGATGGGGTCAGTCTGGTGTCAGCCTCGCCTCGTGATGTGGTCAGTCTGGTGTCAGCCTCGCCTCGTGATGGGTTCAGTCTGGTGTCAGCCTCGCCTCGTGATGGGGTCAGTCTGGTGTCAGCCTCGCCTCGTGATGGGGTCAGTCTGGTGTCGGTCTCGCCTCGTGATGGGGTCAGTCTGGTGTCAGTCTCGCCTCGTGATGGGGTCAGTCTGGTGTCAGTCTCGCCTCGTGATGGGGTCAGTCTGGTGTCAGCCTCACATTATGATGGTGTCAGTCTGGTGTCAGCCTCGCTTCGTGATGGTGTCAGTCTGGTGTCAGCCTCGCCTCGTGATGGGGTCAGTCTGGTGTCAGCCTCGCCTAGTGATGGGGTCAGTCTGGTGTCAGCCTCACATCATGATGGGGTCAGTCTGGTGTCAGCCTCGCCCCGTGATGGGGTCAGTCCTGTGTCAGTCTCGCCTCGTGATGGCGTCAGTCTGGTGTCAGCCACTCCTAGTGATGGGGTCAGTCTGGTGTCAGCCTCGCCTCGTGATGAGGTCAGTCTGGTGTCAGCCTCTCATCATGATGGTGTCAGTCTGGTGTCAGCCTCGCCTAGTGATGGGGTCAGTCTGGTGTCAGCCTCACATCATGATGGGGTCAGTCTGGTGTCAGTCTCGCCTCGTGATGGGGTCAGTCTGGTGTCAGCCTCGTCCCGTGATGGGGTCAGTCTGGTGTCAGTCTCGCCTCGTGAAGGGGTCAGTCTGGTGTCAGTCTCGCCTCGTGATGGGGTCAGTCTGGTGTCAGCATCGCCTCGTGATGGGGTCAGTCTGGTGTCAGCCTCACATCGTGATGGGGTCAGTCTGGTGTCAGTCTCGCCTCGTGATGGTGTCAGTCTGGTGTCAGTCTCGCCTCGTGATGGGGTCAGTCTCGCCTCGTGATGGGGTCAGTCTGGTGTCAGTCTCGCCTCGTGGTGGCGTCAGTCTGGTGTCAGCATCACCTCGTGATGGGGTCAGTCTGGTGTCAGTCTCACATCATGATGGTGTCAGTCTGGTGTCAGCCTCGCCTCGTGATGGGTTCAGTCTGGTGTCAGCCTCGCATCGTGATGGTGTCAGTCTGGTTTCAGTCTCGCCTCGTGATGGTGTCCGTCAGGTGTCAGCCTCGACTCGTGATGGGGTCAGTCTGGTGTCAGCCTCACATCATGATGGTGTCAGTCTGGTGTCAGCCTCGCCTCGTTATGTTGTCAGTCTGGTGTCAGCCTCGCCTCGTGATGGGGTCAGTCTGGTGTCAGCCTCGCCTCGTGATGGGGTCAGTCTGGTGTCAGTCTCGCCTCGTGACGGTGTCAGTCTGGTGTCAGCCTCGCCTCATGATGGGGTCAGTCTGGTGTCAGTCTCGCCTCGTGATGGGGTCAGTCTGGTGTCAGTCTCGCCTCGTGATGAGGTCAGTCTGGATTCAGCCTCACATCATGATGGTGTCAGTCTGGTGTCAGCCTCGCCTCAGGATGGGGTCAGTCTGGTGTCAGCCTCACATCATGATGGTGTCAGTCTGGTGTCAGCCTCGCCTCATGATGGGGTCAGTCTGCTGTCAGCCTCACATCATGATGGTGTCAGTCTGGTGTCAGCCTCGCCTCGTGATGGTGTCAGTCTGGTGTCAGCCTCGCCTCGTGATGGGGTCAGTCTGGTGTCAGCCTCGCCTAGTGATGGGGTCAGTCTGGTGTCAGCCTCGCCTCGTGATGGTGTCAGTCTGGTGTCAGCCTCGCCTCATGATGGGGTCAGTCTGGTGTCAGCCCCGCCTCGTGATGGGGTCAGTCTGGTGTCAGCCTCGCCTCGTAATGGGGTCAGTCTGGTGTCAGCCTCGTCTCGTGAGGGGGTCAGTCTGGTGTCAGTCTCGCCTCGTGACGGTGTCAGTCTGGTGTCAGTCTCGCCTCGTGATGGGGTCAGTCTGGTGTCAGTCTCGCCTCGTGATGGGGTCAGTCTGGTGTCAGTCTCGCCTCGTGATGGGGTCAGTCTGGTGTCAGCCTCACATCATGATGGTGTCAGTCTGGTGTCAGCCACTCCTAGTGATGGGGTCAATCTGGTGTCAGCCTCGTCCCGTGATGGGGTCAGTCTGGTGTCAGTCTCGCCTCGTGAAGGGGTCAGTCTGGTGTCAGTCTCGCCTCGTGATGGGGTCAGTCTGGTGTCAGCATCGCCTCGTGATGGGGTCAGTCTGGTGTCAGTCTCGCCTCGTGATGGGGTCAGTCTGGTGTCAGTCTCGCCTCGTGATGGTGTCAGTCTGGTGTCAGTCTCGCCTCGTGATGGGGTCAGTCTGGTGTCAGCCTCGTCCCGTGATGGGGTCAGTCTGGTGTCAGTCTCGCCTCGTGAAGGGGTCAGTCTGGTGTCAGTCTCGCCTCATGATGGTGTCAGTCTGGTGTCAGCCTCGCCTCGTGATGGGGTCAGTCTGGTGTCAGTCTCGCCTCGTGATGGGGTCAGTCTGGTGTCAGTCTCGCCTCGTGATGGTGTCAGTCTGGTGTCAGCCTCGCCTAGTGATAGGGTCAGTCTGGTGTCAGCCTCGCCTCGTGATGGGTTCAGTCTGGTGTAAGCCTCACATCATGATGGTTTCAGTCTGGTGTCAGCCTCGCCTCGTGATGGGGTCAGTCTGGTGTCAGTCTCGCCTCGTGATGGGGTCAGTCTGGTTTCAGCCTCACATCATGATGGTGTCAGTCTGGTGTCAGCCTCGCCTCGTGATGGGGTCAGTCTGGTGTCAGCCTCGCCTCGTGATGGGGTCAGTCTGGTGTCAGCCTCGCCTCGCAATGGGGTCAGTCTGGTGTCAGCCTCGCCTCGTGATGGGGTCAGTCTTGTGTCAGCCTCACATCATGATGGTGTCAGTCTGGTGTCAGCCTCGCCTCGTGATGGGGTCAGTCTGGTGTCAGCCTCGCCTCGTGATAGGGTCAGTCTGGTGTCAGTCTCGCCTCGTAATGGGGTCAGTCTGGTGTCAGCCTCGCCTCGTGATGGTGTCAGTCTGGTGTCAGCCTCGACTCGTGATGGGGTCAGTCTGGTGTCAGCCTCGCCTCGTGATGGGGTCAGTCTGGTGTCAGCCTCGCCTCGTGATGGTGTCAGTCTGGTGTCAGCCTCGCCTTGTGATGGGGTCAGTCTGGTGTCAGCCTCACATCATGATGGTGTCAGTCACGTGTCAGCCTCGCCTCGTGATGGAGTCAGTGTGGTGTCAGCCTCGCCTCGTGATGGTGTCAGTCTGGTGTCAGCCTCGCCTCTGGATGGTGTCAGTCTGGTGTCAGCCTCGCCTCGTGATGGTGTCAGTCTGGTGTCAGCCTCGCCTCGTGATGGGTTCAGTCTGGTGTCAGCCTCGCCTCGTGATGGGGTCAGTCTGGTGTCAGCCTCACATCGTGATGGTGTCAGTCTGGTGTCAGCCTCGCCTCGTGATGGGGTCAGTCTGGTGTCAGCCTCGCCTCGTGATGGGGTCAGTCTGGTGTCAGCCTCGCCTCACGATGGTGTCAGTCTGGTGTCAGCCTCACCTAGTGATAGGGTCAGTCTGGTGTCAGCATCGCATCGTGATGGGGTCAGTCTGGTGTCAGCCTCGCCTAGTGATGGGGTCAGTCTGGTGTCAGCCTCGCCTCATAATGGGGTCATTCTGGTGTCAGCCTTGCCTCGTGATGGGGTCAGTCTGGTGTCAGTCTCGCCTCGTGATGGGGTCAGTCTGGTGTCAGCCTCACATCATGATGGCGTCAGTCTGGTGTCAGCCTCGCCTCGTGATGGGGTCAGTCTGGTGTCAGTCTCGCCTCGTGATGGGGTCAGTCTGGTGTCAGCCTCGCCTCGTGATGGTGTCAGTCTGGTGTCAGCCTCGCCTAGTGATAGTGTCAGTCTGGTGTCAGCCTCGCCTCGTGATGGGTTCAGTCTGGTGTAAGCCTCACATCATGATGGTTTCAGTCTGGTGTCAGCCTCGCCTCGTGATGGGGTCAGTCTGGTGTCAGTCTCGCCTCGTGATGGGGTCAGTCTGGTTTCAGCCTCACATCATGATGGTGTCAGTCTGGTGTCAGCCTCGCCTCGTGATGGGGTCAGTCTGGTGTCAGCCTCGCCTCGTGATGGGGTCAGTCTGGTGTCAGCCTCGCCTCGCAATGGGGTCAGTCTGGTGTCAGCCTCGCCTCGTGATGGGGTCAGTCTTGTGTCAGCCTCACATCATGATGGTGTCAGTCTGGTGTCAGCCTCGCCTCATGATGGGGTCAGTCTGGTGTCAGCCTCGCCTCGTGATAGGGTCAGTCTGGTGTCAGTCTCGCCTCGTAATGGGGTCAGTCTGGTGTCAGCCTCGCCTCGTGATGGTGTCAGTCTGGTGTCAGCCTCGACTCGTGATGGGGTCAGTCTGGTGTCAGCCTCGCCTCGTGATGGGGTCAGTCTGGTGTCAACCTCGCCTCGTGATGGGGTCAGTCTGGTGTCAGCCTCGCCTCGTGATGGTGTCAGTCTGGTGTCAGCCTCGCCTCGTGATGGGGTCAGTCTGGTTTCAGCCTCGCCCCGTGATGGGGTCAGTCTGGTGTCAGCCTCGCCTCGTGATGGGGTCAGTCTGGTGTCAGCCTCGCCTCGTGATGGTGTCAGTCTGGTGTCAGCCTCGCCTAGTGATGGGGTCAATCTGGTGTCAGCATCGCCTCGTGATGGTGTCAGTCTGGTGTCAGCCTCGCCTCGTGATGGGGTCAGTCTGGTGTCAGTCTCGCCTCGTGATGGGGTCAGTCTGGTGTCAGCCTCACATCATGATGGTGTCAGTCTGGTGTCAGCCTTGCCTCGTGATGGTGTCAGTCTGGTGTTAGCCTCGCCTCGTGATGGGGTCAGTCTGGTGTCAGCCTCGCCCCGTGATGGGGTCAGTCTGGTGTCAGCCTCGCCTCGTGATGGTGTCAGTCTGGTGTCAGCATCGCCTCGTGATGGTGTCAGTCTGGTGTCAGTCTCGCCTCGTGATGGGGTCAGTCTGGTGTCAGCCTTGTCCCGTGATGGGGTCAGTCTGGTGTCAGTCTCGCCTCGTGAAGGGGTCAGTCTGGTGTCAGTCTCGCCTCATGATGGTGTCAGTCTGGTGTCAGCCTCGCCTCGTGATGGGGTCAGTCTGGTGTCAGTCTCGCCTCGTGATGGGGTCAGTCTGGTGTCAGTCTCGCCTCGTGATGGTGTCAGTCTGGTGTCAGCCTCGCCTAGTGATAGGGTCAGTCTGGTGTCAGCCTCGCCTCGTGATGGGTTCAGTCTGGTGTAAGCCTCACATCATGATGGTTTCAGTCTGGTGTCAGCCTCGCCTCGTGATGGGGTCAGTCTGGTGTCAGTCTCGCCTCGTGATGGGGTCAGTCTGGTTTCAGCCTCACATCATGATGGTGTCAGTCTGGTGTCAGCCTCGCCTCGTGATGGGGTCAGTCTGGTGTCAGCCTCGCCTCGTGATGGGGTCAGTCTGGTGTCAGCCTCGCCTCGCAATGGGGTCAGTCTGGTGTCAGCCTCGCCTCGTGATGGGGTCAGTCTTGTGTCAGCCTCACATCATGATGGTGTCAGTCTGGTGTCAGCCTCGCCTCGTGATGGGGTCAGTCTGGTGTCAGCCTCGCCTCGTGATAGGGTCAGTCTGGTGTCAGTCTCGCCTCGTAATGGGGTCAGTCTGGTGTCAGCCTCGCCTCGTGATGGTGTCAGTCTGGTGTCAGCCTCGACTCGTGATGGGGTCAGTCTGGTGTCAGCCTCGCCTCGTGATGGGGTCAGTCTGGTGTCAGCCTCGCCTCGTGATGGTGTCAGTCTGGTGTCAGCCTCGCCTCGTGATGGGGTCAGTCTGGTTTCAGCCTCGCCTCGTGATAGTGTCAGTCTGGTGTCAGCCTCGCCTAGTGATAGGGTCAGTCTGGTGTCAGCCTCGCCTTGTGATGGGGTCAGTCTGGTGTCAGCCTCACATCATGATGGTGTCAGTCACGTGTCAGCCTCGCCTCGTGATGGAGTCAGTGTGGTGTCAGCCTCGCCTCGTGATGGTGTCAGTCTGGTGTCAGCCTCGCCTCTGGATGGTGTCAGTCTGGTGTCAGCCTCGCCTCGTGATGGTGTCAGTCTGGTGTCAGCCTCGCCTCGTGATGGGTTCAGTCTGGTGTCAGCCTCGCCTCGTGATGGGGTCAGTCTGGTGTCAGCCTCACATCGTGATGGTGTCAGTCTGGTGTCAGCCTCGCCTCGTGATGGGGTCAGTCTGGTGTCAGCCTCGCCTCGTGATGGGGTCAGTCTGGTGTCAGCCTCGCCTCACGATGGTGTCAGTCTGGTGTCAGCCTCACCTAGTGATAGGGTCAGTCTGGTGTCAGCATCGCATCGTGATGGGGTCAGTCTGGTGTCAGCCTCGCCTAGTGATGGGGTCAGTCTGGTGTCAGCCTCGCCTCATAATGGGGTCATTCTGGTGTCAGCCTTGCCTCGTGATGGGGTCAGTCTGGTGTCAGCCTCACATCATGATGGTGTCAGTCTGGTGTCAGCCTCGCCTCGTGATGGGGTCAGTCTGGTGTCAGCCTCGCCTCGTGATGGGTTCAGTCTGGTGTAAGCCTCACATCATGATGGTTTCAGTCTGGTGTCAGCCTCGCCTCGTGATGGGGTCAGTCTGGTGTCAGTCTCGCCTCGTGATGGGGTCAGTCTGGTTTCAGCCTCACATCATGATGGTGTCAGTCTGGTGTCAGCCTCGCCTCGTGATGGGGTCAGTCTGGTGTCAGCCTCGCCTCGTGATGGGGTCAGTCTGGTGTCAGCCTCGCCTCGCAATGGGGTCAGTCTGGTGTCAGCCTCGCCTCGTGATGGGGTCAGTCTTGTGTCAGCCTCACATCATGATGGTGTCAGTCTGGTGTCAGCCTCGCCTCATGATGGGGTCAGTCTGGTGTCAGCCTCGCCTCGTGTTAGGGTCAGTCTGGTGTCAGTCTCGCCTCGTAATGGGGTCAGTCTGGTGTCAGCCTCGCCTCGTGATGGTGTCAGTCTGGTGTCAGCCTCGACTCGTGATGGGGTCAGTCTGGTGTCAGCCTCGCCTCGTGATGGGGTCAGTCTGGTGTCAACCTCGCCTCGTGATGGGGTCAGTCTGGTGTCAGCCTCGCCTCGTGATGGTGTCAGTCTGGTGTCAGCCTCGCCTCGTGATGGGGTCAGTCTGGTGTCAGCCTCGCCTCTGGATGGTGTCAGTCTGGTGTCAGCCTCGCCTCGTGATGGTGTCAGTCTGGTGTCAGCCTCGCCTCGTGATGGGTTCAGTCTGGTGTCAGCCTCGCCTCGTGATGGGGTCAGTCTGGTGTCAGCCTCACATCGTGATGGTGTCAGTCTGGTGTCAGCCTCGCCTCGTGATGGGGTCAGTCTGGTGTCAGCCTCGCCTCGTGATGGGGTCAGTCTGGTGTCAGCCTCGCCTCACGATGGTGTCAGTCTGGTGTCAGCCTCACCTAGTGATAGGGTCAGTCTGGTGTCAGCATCGCATCGTGATGGGGTCAGTCTGGTGTCAGCCTCGCCTAGTGATGGGGTCAGTCTGGTGTCAGCCTCGCCTCATAATGGGGTCATTCTGGTGTCAGCCTTGCCTCGTGATGGGGTCAGTCTGGTGTCAGCCTCACATCATGATGGTGTCAGTCTGGTGTCAGCCTCGCCTCGTGATGGGGTCAGTCTGGTGTCAGTCTCGCCTCGTGATGGGGTCAGTCTGGTGTCAGCCTCACATCATGATGGCGTCAGTCTGGTGTCAGCCTCGCCTCGTGATGGGGTCAGTCTGGTGTCAGTCTCGCCTCGTGATGGGGTCAGTCTGGTGTCAGCCTCGCCTCGTGATGGTGTCAGTCTGGTGTCAGCCTCGCCTAGTGATAGTGTCAGTCTGGTGTCAGCCTCGCCTCGTGATGGGTTCAGTCTGGTGTAAGCCTCACATCATGATGGTTTCAGTCTGGTGTCAGCCTCGCCTCGTGATGGGGTCAGTCTGGTGTCAGTCTCGCCTCGTGATGGGGTCAGTCTGGTTTCAGCCTCACATCATGATGGTGTCAGTCTGGTGTCAGCCTCGCCTCGTGATGGGGTCAGTCTGGTGTCAGCCTCGCCTCGTGATGGGGTCAGTCTGGTGTCAGCCTCGCCTCGCAATGGGGTCAGTCTGGTGTCAGCCTCGCCTCGTGATGGGGTCAGTCTTGTGTCAGCCTCACATCATGATGGTGTCAGTCTGGTGTCAGCCTCGCCTCATGATGGGGTCAGTCTGGTGTCAGCCTCGCCTCGTGTTAGGGTCAGTCTGGTGTCAGTCTCGCCTCGTAATGGGGTCAGTCTGGTGTCAGCCTCGCCTCGTGATGGTGTCAGTCTGGTGTCAGCCTCGACTCGTGATGGGGTCAGTCTGGTGTCAGCCTCGCCTCGTGATGGGGTCAGTCTGGTGTCAACCTCGCCTCGTGATGGGGTCAGTCTGGTGTCAGCCTCGCCTCGTGATGGTGTCAGTCTGGTGTCAGCCTCGCCTCGTGATGGGGTCAGTCTGGTTTCAGCCTCGCCCCGTGATGGGGTCAGTCTGGTGTCAGCCTCGCCTCGTGATGGGGTCAGTCTGGTGTCAGCCTCGCCTCGTGATGGTGTCAGTCTGGTGTCAGCCTCGCCTAGTGATGGGGTCAGTCTGGTGTCAGCATCGCCTCGTGATGGTGTCAGTCTGGTGTCAGCCTCGCCTCGTGATGGGGTCAGTCTGGTGTCAGTCTCGCCTCGTGATGGGGTCAGTCTGGTGTCAGCCTCACATCATGATGGTGTCAGTCTGGTGTCAGCCTTGCCTCGTGATGGTGTCAGTCTGGTGTTAGCCTCGCCTCGTGATGAGGTCAGTCTGGTGTCAGCCTCGCCCCGTGATGGGGTCAGTCTGGTGTCAGCCTCGCCTCGTGATGGGGTCAGTCTGGTGTCAGCCTCGCCTCGTGATGGTGTCAGTCTGGTGTCAGCCTCGCCTAGTGATGGGGTCAGTCTGGTGTCAGCATCGCCTCGTGATGGTGTCAGTCTGGTGTCAGCCTCGCCTCGTGATGGTGTCAGTCTGGTGTCAGCCTCACCTCGTGATGGGGTCAGTCTGGTGTCAGCCTCGCCTCGTGATGAGGTCAGTCTGGTGTCAGCCTCACATCATGATGGTGTCAGTCTGGTGTCAGCCTCGCCTCGTGATGGGGTCAGTCTGGTGTCAGCCTCGCCTCGTGATGGTGTCAGTCTGGTGTCAGCCTCGCCTCGTGATGGTGTCAGTCTGGTGTCAGCCTCGCCTCGTGATGGGGTCAGTCTGTTGTCAGTCTCACATCATGATGGTGTCAGTCTGGTGTCAGCCTCGCCTCGTGATGGGGTCAGTCTAGTGTCAGCCTCGCCTCGTGATGGTGTCAGTCTGGTGTCAGCCTCGCCTCGTGATGGGGTCAGTCTGGTGTCAGCCTCGCCTAGTGATGGGGTCAGTCTGGTGTCAGCATCGCCTTGTGATGGTGTCAGTCTGGTGTCAGCCTCGCCTCGTGATGGTGTCAGTCTGGTGTCAGCCTCACCTCGTGATGGGGTCAGTCTGGTGTCAGCCTCGCCTCGTGATGAGGTCAGTCTGGTGTCAGCCTCACATCATGATGGTGTCAGTCTGGTGTCAGCCTCGCCTCGTGATGGGGTCAGTCTGGTGTCAGCCTCGCCTCGTGATGGTGTCAGTCTGGTGTCAGCCTCGCCTCGTGATGGTGTCAGTCTGGTGTCAGCCTCGCCTCGTGATGGGGTCAGTCTGTTGACAGTCTCACATCATGATGGTGTCAGTCTGGTGTCATCCTCGCCTCGTTATGGGGTCAGTCTAGTGTCAGCCTCGCCTCGTGATGGTGTCAGTCTGGTGTCAGCCTCGCCTCGTGATGGTGTCAGTCTGGTGTCAGCCTCACCTCGTAATGGGGTCATTCTGGTGTCAGCCTCGCCTCGTGATGGGGTCAGTCTGGTGTCAGCCTCACATCATGATGGTGTCAGTGTGGTGTCAGCCTCGCCTCGTGATGGGGTAAGTCTGGTGTCAGTCTCGTCTCGTGATGGGGTCAGTCTGGTGTCAGCCTCACATCATGATGGCGTCAGTCTGGTGTCAGCCTCGCCTCGTGATGGGGTCAGTCTGGTGTCAGTCTCGCCTCGTGATGGGGTCAGTCTGGTGTCAGCCTCGCCTCGTGATGGTGTCAGTCTGGTGTCAGCCTCGCCTAGTGATAGGGTCAGTCTGGTGTCAGCCTCGCCTCGTGATGGGGTCAGTCTGGTGTCAGCCTCGCCTCGTGATGGGGTCAGTCTGGTGTCAGCCTCACATCATGATGGTGTCAGTCTGGTGTCAGCCTCGCCTCGTGATGGGGTAAGTCTGGTGTCAGTCTCGCCTCGTGATGGGGTCAGTCTGGTGTCAGCCTCACATCATGATGGCGTCAGTCTGGTGTCAGCCTCGCCTCGTGATGGGGTCAGTCTGGTGTCAGTCTCGCCTCGTGATGGGGTCAGTCTGGTGTCAGCCTCGCCTCGTGATGGTGTCAGTCTGGTGTCAGCCTCGCCTAGTGATAGGGTCAGTCTGGTGTCAGCCTCACCTCGTGATGGGGTCAGTCTGGTGTCAGCCTCACCTCGTGATGGGGTCAGTCTGGTGTCAGCCTCGCCTCGTGATGAGGTCAGTCTGGTGTCAGCCTCACATCATGATGGTGTCAGTCTGGTGTCAGCCTCGCCTCGTGATGGTGTCAGTCTGGTGTCAGCCTCGCCTAGTGATGGGGTCAGTCTGGTGTCAGCATCGCCTCGTGATGGTGTCAGTCTGGTGTCAGCCTCGCCTCGTGATGGGGTCAGTCTGGTGTCAGTCTCGCCTCGTGATGGGGTCAGTCTGGTGTCAGCCTCACATCATGATGGTGTCAGTCTGGTGTCAGCCTTGCCTCGTGATGGTGTCAGTCTGGTGTTAGCCTCGCCTCGTGATGAGGTCAGTCTGGTGTCAGCCTCGCCCCGTGATGGGGTCAGTCTGGTGTCAGCCTCGCCTCGTGATGGGGTCAGTCTGGTGTCAGCCTCGCCTCGTGATGGTGTCAGTCTGGTGTCAGCCTCGCCTAGTGATGGGGTCAGTCTGGTGTCAGCATCGCCTCGTGATGGTGTCAGTCTGGTGTCAGCCTCGCCTCGTGATGGTGTCAGTCTGGTGTCAGCCTCACCTCGTGATGGGGTCAGTCTGGTGTCAGCCTCGCCTCGTGATGAGGTCAGTCTGGTGTCAGCCTCACATCATGATGGTGTCAGTCTGGTGTCAGCCTCGCCTCGTGATGGGGTCAGTCTGGTGTCAGCCTCGCCTCGTGATGGTGTCAGTCTGGTGTCAGCCTCGCCTCGTGATGGTGTCAGTCTGGTGTCAGCCTCGCCTCGTGATGGGGTCAGTCTGTTGTCAGTCTCACATCATGATGGTGTCAGTCTGGTGTCAGCCTCGCCTCGTGATGGGGTCAGTCTAGTGTCAGCCTCGCCTCGTGATGGTGTCAGTCTGGTGTCAGCCTCGCCTCGTGATGGGGTCAGTCTGGTGTCAGCCTCGCCTAGTGATGGGGTCAGTCTGGTGTCAGCATCGCCTCGTGATGGTGTCAGTCTGGTGTCAGCCTCGCCTCGTGATGGTGTCAGTCTGGTGTCAGCCTCACCTCGTGATGGGGTCAGTCTGGTGTCAGCCTCGCCTCGTGATGAGGTCAGTCTGGTGTCAGCCTCACATCATGATGGTGTCAGTCTGGTGTCAGCCTCGCCTCGTGATGGGGTCAGTCTGGTGTCAGCCTCGCCTCGTGATGGTGTCAGTCTGGTGTCAGCCTCGCCTCGTGATGGTGTCAGTCTGGTGTCAGCCTCGCCTCGTGATGGGGTCAGTCTGTTGACAGTCTCACATCATGATGGTGTCAGTCTGGTGTCATCCTCGCCTCGTTATGGGGTCAGTCTAGTGTCAGCCTCGCCTCGTGATGGTGTCAGTCTGGTGTCAGCCTCGCCTCGTGATGGTGTCAGTCTGGTGTCAGCCTCACCTCGTAATGGGGTCATTCTGGTGTCAGCCTCGCCTCGTGATGGGGTCAGTCTGGTGTCAGCCTCACATCATGATGGTGTCAGTGTGGTGTCAGCCTCGCCTCGTGATGGGGTAAGTCTGGTGTCAGTCTCGTCTCGTGATGGGGTCAGTCTGGTGTCAGCCTCACATCATGATGGCGTCAGTCTGGTGTCAGCCTCGCCTCGTGATGGGGTCAGTCTGGTGTCAGTCTCGCCTCGTGATGGGGTCAGTCTGGTGTCAGCCTCGCCTCGTGATGGTGTCAGTCTGGTGTCAGCCTCGCCTAGTGATAGGGTCAGTCTGGTGTCAGCCTCGCCTCGTGATGGGGTCAGTCTGGTGTCAGCCTCGCCTCGTGATGGGGTCAGTCTGGTGTCAGCCTCACATCATGATGGTGTCAGTCTGGTGTCAGCCTCGCCTCGTGATGGGGTAAGTCTGGTGTCAGTCTCGCCTCGTGATGGGGTCAGTCTGGTGTCAGCCTCACATCATGATGGCGTCAGTCTGGTGTCAGCCTCGCCTCGTGATGGGGTCAGTCTGGTGTCAGTCTCGCCTCGTGATGGGGTCAGTCTGGTGTCAGCCTCGCCTCGTGATGGTGTCAGTCTGGTGTCAGCCTCGCCTAGTGATAGGGTCAGTCTGGTGTCAGCCTCACCTCGTGATGGGGTCAGTCTGGTGTCAGCCTCACCTCGTGATGGGGTCAGTCTGGTGTCAGCCTCGCCTCGTGATGAGGTCAGTCTGGTGTCAGCCTCACATCATGATGGTGTCAGTCTGGTGTCAGCCTTGCCTCGTGATGGGGTCAGTCTGGTGTCAGCCTCACATCATGATGGTGTCAGTCTGGTGTCAGCCTCGCCTCGTGATGGGGTCAGTCTGGTGTCAGCCTCACCTCGTGATGGGGTCAGTCTGGTGTCAGCCTCACATCATGATGGGGTCAGTCTGGTGTCAGCCTCACCTCGTGATGCCTGCAATCTGGTGTCAGCCTGTCAGGGATCACGGCGCCGGAATCCTGCATCACGGCGCCGTCCCCCCGCGCATGCGCACTGGCGGCGAGCCGCGGCTGACAGGACGCCGCGCATGCGCAGTAGAGAGTCGAGGGCGCGCCTCAGGCGTCCAATGACAGCCGGGGGCGCGTCCCAGCCAGCCAATGACAGTGCAGGGCGCACTATTTAAAGATGCCCTGCACTGTCACCCATTGCCGCAAGGTCTTATGTGATCCTGGATACCTGCTCCTGTTCTGTGACCCTGTTTTCGACCCTGACTACGCTGCCTGCCCCTGTGTTTGACCCGGCTTGTCCTGACTACTCTGCCTGCCCCTGTGTTTGACCCGGCTTGTCCTGACTACTCTGCCTGCTCCTGCGTTTTGACTTGGATATCCTGACTATTCTACGGACTGATTTACCTGGCTGACCCTGCATGTGACCTGACTACTCCTTGCCCGCTGATTTGGTACCCCGCTTACCCCCCACGGAACCACTATCCGTGCCACCCTGCTGGGGCCGTCATCCGCCTCATATCTGGCTCTCCCGGTACCTACACGCATCCCCGGAGGCCTTCCCAGCCGCTGGTTGTCCCGCCCAGAGGTCGTGACCTGGCCCGGGACTGTTTCAAGTCCATCCCCACCATCAGGGGCCCTGGTGAAGGCACAGCCCGGGCTTAGACCCCACGCTCTGGGTTGGTCTATCAGTTGGCAGCCGGAAGGCTCCGCCTGGCGGATCATAACAGTACCTTGCGGCCATGACAGAGCCAGGAGGTGGACCGGCGTCCCTAGAGGATATTTGCCAGCACCTGGCAACTTTGACCCAGGCCTTCCAGAACTTCCACAGTCGCTGCGCCCGACTGGAAGACCGCATGGAGACATTAGCCCCCCAGACTCCCCCTGCTCAGAGTCCCCCGTCTGTGGAACCTCCCGCTACCCCGACATCCGGAGCGGTTGCCACACCCTTAGCTCCTGAGCCCCGCGTTCCCCTGCCGGAATGGTTCCGTGGTGACCGGAGCCGCTTCCGAGCCTTCCGGAATGCTTGCACACTATATTTTGACTTGCAGCCCCGCACATTCTCCTCCGAGACCGTCAGGGTGGGGTTTATAGTCTCTCTCCTTCAGGATGAGCCCCAGGATTGGGCTCACCGTCTGATGGAGAGGCGTGACCCCCAGCTTGACTCCGTGACCAAGTTCTTTCAGGCCATGGCAGTATTGTATGACGACCCTCAGCGGGCTGCCTCCGCAGAGGCTACCCTATACTCTCTGCGGCAAGGCCACCGGGCAGCCGAAGAATACGCGTCCGACTTTAGGCGATGCATGGGAGACACCAGATGGAACGATGCGGCCTTATGTCACCAGTTCCGCATCGGGCTGTCTGAGTCTCTCAAGGACGAACTAGCACGAGTAGGCCTACCAGACACCCTGGAAAGACTGATTGAGTTGGCCATCCAGATTGACCGTAGGTTAAGGGAACGTCGGCTGGAAAGGAGCAGCCAGGGTCAAAGGGTGGCATGGATCCCACCGAGAGACACAGCTCCAACCCCGGGGAACCATCCCCGAGGCACGGAATCGGGGGACAACCCGGAACCCATGCAGCTGGGACTGGCCCGTTCCCACTTGTCGGTCGAGGAACGTCAAAGGAGACGATCGCTGAACCTATGCCTGTACTGCGGGGAAGCTGGTCACCAGGTGCGCTCCTGTCCTGCAAAGATGAGTAAGTCAGCTTCCTTTTCTTTTACCTTACCCGCAGGAAGGGATGATCAGTCCAATTACCTGGCCATACCTGTGTCTTTGCAGCTCCCGGGAAGAACACTATCGGTGACCGCAATCGTTGACTCTGGAGCTTGTAGTTGCTTTGTCGACCTGACTTTTGCCCACCGGCAAAAAATACCACTGCAGACCAAAGAAAGGGGGTTCAACATCTTCTTGGCAGACGGCTCCAGTATAAAATCAGGGGTGGTGGACCAGGAGACACCACCCATTTTTACCACAATAGCAGACCATCACCAGGAGTTCCTCCGTTTGGATGCCATCGCATCACCCCTATTTCCAGTCATTCTGGGGCTCCCTTGGCTGCGGGCCCATAACCCCCAGGTTGACTGGGAAAGGGGGACGATTCAATTTAGGTCACCCTACTGTTTGAATCACTGCCAGGTCACGGGATCCGTGGGTCCCCGGTTCCTCCTGTGCTTGGACGGTGATGCCAATCTATCCCAGACTATTCCCCCCGCCTACCACCCACAGACCAACGGCCAAACCGAGAGGACCAACCAAACGCTGGAACAATACCTGCGATGTTACACGTCCTACCTTCAGGATGACTGGTTGACGTTGTTGCCGTCCGCAGAATTTGCGTACAACAACTCGAGTCACTCTGCAACGGGGCAATCCCCGTTCTTCGCCAATTACGGGTATCATCCCACATTTCTCCCTGACCTGATGCCTGAAAACCCGGTACCGGCATCTCAGGACGTCTTAAACTTCTTCTCTGTCAATAACAAGACAATTCAGGAAGCCATCGCCAAAGCCCAAGGGGACAGTAAGAGGGCGTTCGACAGGAAAAGAAGAGGAGAATTACTGCTTCAACCAGGGGATCGGGTATGGCTGTCAACGACCAACTTGAAGATGCTGCATCCTTCGAGGAAGCTGGGACCCAAGTACATTGGCCCATTTCCGGTAAAGCGTGTAGTCAACAAGGTGGCCTACGAGCTTGAGCTTCCGCAGACCTTCAGGGTACATCCTGTGTTCCATGTGTCTCTCCTGAAACCATCCAGACCGGATCCTTTCCCGGACCGTGAGTCCAGACCTCCCGAGGCAATCTCCGTAGATGACCAGGAGGAATACGAAGTGGAGACTATCCTCAGTTGCCGACGGAGGGGGAACCAGACCCAGTTCCTGATAAAAATGGAAGGGTTATGGCCCTGAGGAGAACTCATGGGAACCCGCCCAGAACATTCACGCTCCCCGGCTCATCCGGGAGTTTTTTCATGGACACCCGCGGTGGAGAGATCAGTGGGGCTCCCGGAGGGTGCCCATTGGGGGGGGGGCAGTGTCAGGGATCACGGCGCCGGAATCCTGCATCACGGCGCCGTCCCCCCGCGCATGCGCACTGGCGGCGAGCCGCGGCTGACAGGACGCCGCGCATGCGCAGTAGAGAGTCGAGGGCGCGCCTCAGGCGTCCAATGACAGCCGGGGGCGCGTCCCAGCCAGCCAATGACAGTGCAGAGCGCACTATTTAAAGATGCCCTGCACTGTCACCCATTGCCGCAAGGTCTTATGTGATCCTGGATACCTGCTCCTGTTCTGTGACCCTGTTTTCGACCCTGACTACGCTGCCTGCCCCTGTGTTTGACCCGGCTTGTCCTGACTACTCTGCCTGCCCCTGTGTTTGACCCGGCTTGTCCTGACTACTCTGCCTGCTCCTGCGTTTTGACTCGGATATCCTGACTATTCTACGGACTGATTTACCTGGCTGACCCTGCATGTGACCTGACTACTCCTTGCCCGCTGATTTGGTACCCCGCTTACCCCCCACGGAACCACTATCCGTGCCACCCTGCTGGGGCCGTCATCCGCCTCATATCTGGCTCTCCCGGTACCTACACGCATCCCCGGAGGCCTTCCCAGCCGCTGGTGGGCCCGCCCAGAGGTCGTGACCTGGCCCGGGACTGTTTCAAGTCCATTCCCACCATCAGGGGCCCTGGTGAAGGCACAGCCCGGGCTTAGACCCCACGCTCTGGGTTGGTCTATCAGTTGGCAGCCGGAAGGCTCCGCCTGGCGGATCATAACACAGCCTCACATCATGATGGTGTCAGTCTGGTGTCAGCCTCACCTCATGATGGGGTCAGTCTGGTGTCAGCCTCGCCTCGTGATGGGGTCAGTCTGGTGTCAGCCTCGCCTCGTGATGGGGTCAGTCTGGTGTCAACCTCGCCTCGTGATGGGGTCAGTCTGGTGTCAGCCTCACATCATGATGGTGTCAGTCAGGTGTCAGCCTCGCCTCGTGATGGTGTCAGTCTGGTGTCAGCCTCACCTCGTGATGGGGTCAGTCTGGTGTCAGCCTCGCCTCGTGATGGGGTCAGTCTGGTGTCAGCCTCGCCTCGTGATGGGGTCAGTCTGGTGTCAGCCTCACATCATGATGGTGTCAGTCAGGTGTCAGCCTCGACTCGTGATGGGGTCAGTCTGGTGTCAGCCTCACATCATGATGGGGTCAGTCTGGTGTCAGTCTCGCCTCGTGATGGGGTCAGTCTGGTGTCAGTCTCGCCTCGTGATGGGGTCAGTCTGGTGTCAGCCTCGCCCCGTGATGGGGTCAGTCTGGTGTCAGCCTCACATCATCATGGGGTCAGTCTGGTTTCAGTCTCGCCTCGTGATGGGGTCAGTCTGGTGTCAGTCTCGCCTCATGATGGGGTCAGTCTGGTGTCAGTCTCGCCTCGTGATGGGGTCAGTCTGGTGTCAGTCTCGCCTCGTGATGGGGTCAGTCTGGTGTCAGTCTCGCCTCGTGATGGGGTCAGTCTGGTGTCAGCCTCGCCCCGTGATGGGGTCAGTCTGGTGTCAGCCTCACATCATCATGGGGTCAGTCTGGTTTCAGTCTCGCCTCGTGATGGGGTCAGTCTGGTGTCAGTCTCGCCTCATGATGGGGTCAGTCTGGTGTCAGCCTCACATCATGATGGTGTCAGTCTGGTGTCAGCCTCGCCTCGTTATGGTGTCAGTCTGGTGTCAGCCTCGCCTCGTGATGGGGTCAGTATGGTGTCAGCCTCGCCTCGTGATGGGGTCAGTCTGGTGTCAGTCTCGCCTCGTGATGGTGTCAGTCTGGTGTCAGCCTCGCCTCATGATGGGGTCAGTCTGGTGTCAGTCTCGCCTCGTGATGGGGTCAGTCTGGTGTCAGTCTCGCCTCGTGATGAGGTCAGTCTGGATTCAGCCTCACATCATGATGGTGTCAGTCTGGTGTCAGCCTCGCCTCAGGATGGGGTCAGTCTGGTGTCAGCCTCACATCATGATGGTGTCAGTCTGGTGTCAGCCTCGCCTCATGATGGGGTCAGTCTGGTGTCAGCCTCGCCTCGTGATGGGGTCAGTCTGGTGTCAGCCTCACCTCGTGATGGGGTCAGTCTGGTGTCAGCCTCACATCATGATGGTGTCAGTCTGGTGTCAGCCTCGCCTCGTGATGGGGTCAGTCCGGTGTGAGTCTCGCCTCGTGATGGGGTCAGTCTGATGTCAGCCTCACATCATGATGGTGTCAGTCTGGTGTCAGCCTCGCCTCGTGATGGTGTCAGTCTGGTGTCAGCCTCGCCTCGTGATGGGGTCAGTCTGGTGTCAGCCTCGCCTAGTGATGGGGTCAGTCTGGTGTCAGCCTCGCCTCCTGATGGTGTCAGTCTGGTGTCAGCCTCGCCTCGTGATGGGGTCAGTCTGGTGTCAGCCCCGCCTCGTAATGGGGTCAGTCTGGTGTCAGCCTCGCCTCGTAATGGAGTCAGTCTGGTGTCAGCCTCGCCTCGTGAGGGGGTCAGTCTGGTGTCAGTCTCGCCTCGTGACGGTGTCAGTCTGGTGTCAGTCTCGCCTCGTGATGGTGTCAGTCTGGTGTCAGTCTCGCCTCGTGATGGGGTCAGTCTGGTGTCAGTCTCGCCTCGTGATGGGGTCAGTCTGGTGTCAGCCTCACATCATGATGGTGTCAGTCAGGTGTCAGCCACGCCTAGTGATGGGGTCAGTCTGGTGTCAGCCTCGCCTCGTGATGGTGTCAGTCTGGTGTCAGCCTCGCCTCGTGATGGTGTCAGTCTGGTGTCAGCCTCACCTCGTGATGGGGTCAGTCTGGTGTCAGCCTCGCCTCGCGATGAGGTCAGTCTGGTGTCAGCCTCACATCATGATGGTGTCAGTCTGGTGTCAGCCTCGCCTCGCGATGGGGTCAGTCTGGTGTCAGCCTCACATCATGATGGTGTCAGTCTGGTGTCAGCCTCACCTCGTGATGGGGTCAGTCCGGTGTCAGTCTCGCCTCGTGATGGGGTCAGTCTGGTGTCAGCCTCGCCTCGTGATGGGGTCAGTCTGGTGTCAGCCTCGCATCTTGATGGGGTCAGTCTGGTGTCAGCCTCGCCTAGTGATGGGGTCAGTCTGGTGTCAGCCCCGCCTTGTGATGGGGTCAGTCTGGTGTCAGCCCCGCCTCGTGATGGGGTCAGTCTGGTGTCAGCCTCGCCTCGTGATGGTGTCAGTCTGGTGTCAGCCTCGCCTCGTGATGGGGTCAGTCTGGTGTCAGCCTCACCTCGTGATGGGGTCAGTCTGGTGTCAGCCTCACATCATGATGGTG